>NC_048565.1:62890437-63005437 GCF_013265735.2 Oncorhynchus mykiss
GTATATTTTTAAATGTAATCCATTTTAGAATAAGGCTATAACGTACAAAATGTGGAGAAAGTCAAGGGGTCTGAATACTTTCCGAAGGCACTGTACGTTACTGCGCTAATCTGCAATAATAATCTGTTCACAGGAAAACCATATGACCTATTGGAAAACAAGTGCTTGATAATAAAAAATAAAAAAAATTCAACAGCTTACTCCTTGCATGCTAACTGATCCCCTAAAGCCCCAAAAATGATCTCATCCAAGCAGCTTTTCTAAATTACATAAGATTTATTAGAAGAGTTTAACGACTTGCAAAGAGAAACAGTCACAATACAGTCCCCATATGACTCAAATCCAATCACGGAGTCCAACAAAACAAATGGTGTGCCCCCCCCCACAAAATGCCAGGATAATATAGGACTACTATACTAGCATTGATTTTGCTGATAGCTACTTAATTGAGGGAAAAAAGTACTTACTATGACTGTAAGTCGCTCTGAATAAGAGCGCCTGCTAAACGACTAAAATGTCAATGTAAAATGTGTGTTTGAGATTTGCAGAAACACAGATGCTCTTGACAGCTGTAGCCTTGTTACTTAGGATGTTTTTGTATTAGCTATACCTGTTTGATAAAAATAAAAAGCTGTTCTGCCTTCACTGTCTGCCTGCGAGGGAAATGCATGTAAGTGGTCCTTAAACATCGGACATCACGAGAGCTCACGGAAACGTGTTCTTACACTACTTAGCTGTTTCATTGAGACACTTCCAAGTGTAATGCTAGTAATTGATAGCATACATTTGATTAAAGTCCATTTAAGAGGCCCAGCATCAAGGGTGACCAAATTTTTAAAAACAATGCAGAATAATAGTGTTTTTGAGTGCAAACTGTTTCATAAATAACTTTTTAATGAGCCCTTTGTTTGAATTTACTACATAGAAAAACAATGGGGACTTTTGGGGACTGGTTGATTATTGACTTCACCTGCCATCTGGTGGTCAAATGAGTAAACTGCACCTAACTGCACCTACCCCATCTACTCCTTACAGGAGTAATATAGTAACATAAAATATATACATTACCAGTCAAAAGTTTGGACACAACTACTCATTCAAAGGTTTTTCTTTATTTTATTTTACCATTTTCTATACTGTAGAATAACAGTGAAGACATATGAAATCATGTATTAAAAAAGTGTCAAACAAATCAAAATATATTTTATATTTGAGATTCTTCAAAGAACCAACCTTTGCCTTGATGACAGCTTTGCACACTCTTTGCATTCTCTCAACCAGCTTCATGAGGTAGTCACCTGGAATGCATTAAAATTAACAGGTGTGCCTTGTTAAAATGTGTGGAATTTCTTTCCTTCTTAATGTTTTTGAGCCAATCAGTTGTGTTGTGACAAGGTAGTTGGTGGTATATAGAAGATAGCCCTATTTGGTAAATGAACAAGTCCATATTATGTGAAGACCAGCTCAAATAAGCAAAGAGAAACGACAGTCCATCATTACTTTAAGACATGAAAGTCAGTCAATACTGAAAGTGTACAGAAAGTTTCTACAATTGCGGTCACGAAAATCATCAAGCGCTATGATGAAACTATCACTCATGAGGACCCTCACAGGAAAGGAAGACCCAGAATTACCTCTGCTACAGAGGGTACGTTTATTAGCGTTAACTACACCTCACATTGCAGCCCAAATAAATGTTTCACAGAGTTCAACAGACACATCTCAACATCAACTGTTCAGAGGAGACAGAATGAATCAGGCCTTCATGGCTGCAAAGAAACCACTACTAAAGGACAACAATAATAAGAAGAGACTTTCTTGGGACAAGAAACACGAGCAATGGACATTAGAGCAGTGGAAATCTGTCCTTTGGTCTGATGAGTCCAAATTTGCAGTTTTTGGTTCCAACCGCCGTATCTTTGTGCGACGCAGAGTAGGTGAATGGATGATCTCCGCATGTGTGGTTTCCACAGTGAAGCATGAAGGAGGTGTGATGGTGCTTTGATGGTGATGCTGTCTGTGACTTATTTAGAATTCAAGGGGCACTTAACCGGCATGGCTATCAGAGCATTCTGCAGCAATACACAATCCCATCTGGTTTGGGCTTAGTGGGACTAACGTGGATACGTTGAAATATTGACTTTGTTTAACACTTTAGTTTACATGAGCCCATGTGTTATGTCATAGTTTTGTCTTCATTGTTATTCTACAATGTAGAAAATAGTCAAAATAAAGAAAAACCCTTGAATGAGTAGGTGTGTCAACCCTCAGCACCCCTACTTCCCCTGGCTATGTAACATAATATATACAGTGCCTTGCGAAAGTATTCGGCCCCCTTGAACTTTGCGACCTTTTGCCACATTTCAGGCTTCAAACATAAAGATATAAAACTGTATTTTTTTGTGAAGAATCAACAACAAGTGGGACACAATCATGAAGTGGAACGACATTTATTGGATATTTCAAACTTTTTTAACAAATCAAAAACTGAAAAATTGGGCGTGCAAAATTATTCAGCCCCTTTACTTTCAGTGCAGCAAACTCTCTCCAGAAGTTCAGTGAGGATCTCTGAATGATCCAATGTTGACCTAAATGACTAATGATGATAAATACAATCCACCTGTGTGTAATCAAGTCTCCGTATAAATGCACCTGCACTGTGATAGTCTCAGAGGTCCGTTAAAAGCGCAGAGAGCATCATGAAGAACAAGGAACACACCAGGCAGGTCCGAGATACTGTTGTGAAGAAGTTTAAAGCCGGATTTGGATACAAAAATATTTCCCAAGCTTTAAACATCCCAAGGAGCACTGTGCAAGCGATAATATTGAAATGGAAGGAGTATCAGACCACTGCAAATCTACCAAGACCTGGCCGTCCCTCTAAACTTTCAGCTCATACAAGGAGAAGACTGATCAGAGATGCAGCCAAGAGGCCCATGATCACTCTGGATGAACTGCAGAGATCTACAGCTGAGGTGGGAGACTCTGTCCATAGGACAACAATCAGTCGTATATTGCACAAATCTGGCCTTTATGGAAGAGTGGCAAGAAGAAAGCCATTTCTTAAAGATATCCATAAAAAGTGTCGTTTAAAGTTTGCCACAAGCCACCTGGGAGACACACCAAACATGTGGAAGAAGGTGCTCTGGTCAGATGAAACCAAAATTTAACTTTCTGGCAACAATGCAAAACGTTATGTTTGGCGTAAAAGCAACACAGCTGAACACACCATCCCCACTGTCAAACATGGTGGTGGCAGCATCATGGTTTGGGCCTGCTTTTCTTCAGCAGGGACAGGGAAGATGGTTAAAATTGATGGGAAGATGGATGGAGCCAAATACAGGACCATTCCGGAAGAAAACCTGATGGAGTCTGCAAAAGACCTGAGACTGGGACGGAGATTTGTCTTCCAACAAGACAATGATCCAAAACATAAAGCAAAATCTACAATGGAATGGTTCAAAAATAAACATATCCAGGTGTTAGAATGGCCAAGTCAAAGTCCAGACCTGAATCCAATCGAGAATCTATGGAAAGAACTGAAAACTGCTGTTCACAAATGCTCTCCATCCAACCTCACTGAGCTCGAGCTGTTTTGCAAGGAGGAATGGGAAAAAAAATTCAGTCTCTCGATGTGCAAAACTGATAGAGACATACCCCAAGCGACTTACAGCTGTAATCGCAGCAAAAGGTGGCGCTACAAAGTATTAACTTAAGGGGGCTGAATAATTTTGCACGCCCAATTTTTCAGTTGTTGATTTGTTAAAAAAGTTTGAAATATCCAATAAATGTCGTTCCACTTCATGATTGTGTCCCACTTGTTGTTGATTCTTCACAAAAAAATACAGTTTTTTATCTTTATGTTTGAAGCCTGAAATGTGGCAAAAGGTCGCAAAGTTCAAGGGGGCCAAATACTTTCGCAAGGCACTGTATTTATAGATATGTAGGATGCCTTCTTTTGAAAGGGACCAAGTGAGTCTGATTGGTTTGGTAATTAAACTTCCGTCGGCTTACAGGGAGTCAGAGCTTTAATCAGTTTACAGGGAGGCAGAGCTTTAATCAGCTTACAGGGAGGCAGAGCTTTAATCAGCTTACAGGGAGGCAGAGCTTTAATCAGCTTACAGGGAGGCAGAGCTTTAATCAGTTTACAGGGAGGCAGAGCTTTAATCAGTTTACAGGGAGGCCGAGCTTTAATCAGCTTACAGGGAGTCAGAGCTTTAATCAGCTTACAGGGAGTCAGAGCTTTAATCAGCTTACAGGGAGGCAGAGCTTTAATCAGCTTACAGGGAGTCGGAGCTTTAATCAGCTTACAGGGAGTCAGAGCTTTAATCAGCTTACAGGGAGGCGGAGCTTTATTCAGCATCCGGCTAAAGGTGCAATTTGACTGGCAGCCTGATGTTCAAAGCCTCTATAAATTGTACCATTACTTCACAAATACACCACGAATAGCCTCGATTGAAACTGCTTCACATGAATTTCCTTGCCCACATTTTATCAAACTAATATATGCCATTTAGCAAATGCTTTGTCCAAAAGCAACTTAGTCATGTGTGTTGTGGCAGATCAGGGGGTTTGGTCAAGACGTGTACACAGATTAGACACGAACAAAATTGTATTAGTTCGGTTTCAAGGGTGTTTGTTTAAATAATAAACAAATAGAAAAAAAATAGCCCCTGGTGATACCGTCTTCTGGGCTCCGGGGTCTTGATGTATCCCTTGGGGAAGAAAACTGAGCTGCCACCTTTATCTCTTGTACTGCGCACAACTATACAGGCATTGTCTCTCTTCCCCAGTCCACAACCCTGTGTGCTGCCCTTCTGGAAACTTTATGGGATTCGTCCAGCTGGTGAGCAATCAGCCGCTTGATTACTCAGCAACCACAATCAGCCCCAATTAGTCCTGGCCCAGAGCCCATCGAGACCTGGCATGTCCAGCAGAGGGAGCCATCGCCGCGTGATGTAGACTTCGTCTGTCACCAGGCCTCAACGATTCTCCCCCTGGTGACTACGCCACAGTGCATACATTTTACATATGGGTCGCCCCGGCAATTACACCCACATCCCTGGCAGTGAAATGTGGACACCTTCTCGTCGAACATCTCATTCCAAAATCATGGGCATTAATATGGAGTTGGTCCCCCCATTTGCTGCTATAACAGCCTCCACTCTTCTGGGAAAGCTTTCCACTAGATCAGTTATTCCCAAACTGGGGATGCCGTCGGGGGGTAGGCCAAATAAAAATGTGATTCACAATTAAAAATAAAAGTTTTTTTCCCCCACATTTTCCACAGTCAATGTATATTTCCCAACGGGGCTATACATTTTGATGAGGTTTTTTTCTTGCCTGAGTAGCCTTCTTTCACTGCCAAAAATAAAATTTAACCATCTAGTGAAATAACAACACAATGTCAAATACAGGTAGCCTAGTCAAATACTTAACATTCAATCACATTAACCGTTACTCTCTCACGTGAATTCCACTGAAAGTCAGTTTGTTTGCCAAACATAGCTCCTGCTCATGTTGCTATCTGTGCTGATGGCGCAAAAGCCATGACAGAGAGACATAGTGGAGTGGTAACGCACGTGCAAGCAGTTTCTCTCAATGCAACTTGGGTACGCTGCAGCATCCACCGAGAGGCTCTTGCTAACAAGGGAATGCATGACAGCTTGAAATACGTTTTGAACACTACTGTGAAAATGGTTAACTTTGTAAAAGTCCAATCGAAAATCAAATCAAGAGTCGGCTTTCTATTCCGCAACAAAGCCTCCTTCACTCACGCCGCCAAACTTACCCTTGTAAAACTGACTATCCTACCGATCCTCGACTTCGGCGATGTCATCTACAAAATTGCTTCCAACACTCTACTCAGCAAACTGGATGCAGTTTATCACAGTGCCATCCGTTTTGTCACTAAAGCACCTTATACCACCCACCACTGCGACTTGTATGCTCTAGTCGGCTGGCCCTCGCTACATATTCGTCGCCAGACCCACTGGCTCCAGGTCATCTACAAATCCATGCTAGGTAAAGCTCCGCCTTATCTCAGTTCACTGGTTACGATGGCAACACCCATCCGTAGCACGCGCTCCAGCAGGTGTATCTCACTGATCATCCCTAAAGCCAACACCTCATTTGGCCGCCTTTCGTTCCAGTTCTCTGCTGCCTGTGACTGGAACGAATTGCAAAAATCGCTGAAGTTGGAGACTTTTATCTCCCTCACCAACTTCAAACATCTGCTATCTGAGCAGCTAACCGATCGCTGCAGCTGTACATAGTCTATTGGTAAATAGCCCACCCATTTTCACCTACCTCATCCCCATACTGTTTTTATTTATTTATTTTTCTGCTCTTTTGCACACCAATATCTCTACCTGTACATAACCATCTGATCATTTATCACTCCAGTGTTAATCTGCATAATTGTAATTATTTGCCTACCTTCTCAAGCCTTTTGCACACAATGTATATATAGACTCCCCTTTTTTCTACTGTGTTATTGACTTGTTAATTGTTTACTCCATGTGTAACTCTGTGTTGTCTGTTCACACTGCTATGCCTTATCTTGGCCAGGTCGCAGTTGCAAATGAGAACTTGTTCTCAACTAGCCTACCTGGTTAAATAAAGGTGAAATAAAAAATAAATAAAAAAATAAATAAAAGCAAGGACCCTGAACTCTTGTGTATTTTCTTCACTATGCAATGACATGGGCAGTGACCATGTAACGCTTTTACAACATACAGAAGTGCGCTGGTTATCAAGGGGCGAAGTATTGACACGTTTTTTTGAATTGAGAGACGAGTTTAAAGTTTTCTTTACTGACCATAATTTTCACTTGTCTGACCGCTTGCATGATGATGAGTTTCTCACACGACTGGCCTATATGGGTGATGTTTTTTCTCGCCTGAATGACCTGAATCTAGGATCTAGGACTCTCCGCAACTATATTCAATGTGCGAGACAAAATTGAGGCTATGATTAAGAAGTTGGAGTTCTTCTCTGTCTGCATTAACAAGGACAACACACAGGTATTTCCATCATTGTATGATGTTTTGTGTGCAAGTGAACTCAAGCTTACGGACAATGTCAAATGTGATATAGCGAAGCACATGAGTGGGTGCGCAATTACGCAGGTACTTTCCCGAAACGGATGACACAAACAACTGGATTTGTTATCCCTTTCATGCCCTGCCTCCAGTCCACTTACCAATATCTGAACAAGAGAGCCTCATCGAAATTGCAACAAGCGGTTCTGTGAAAATGTTATTTAATCAGAAGCCACTGCCAGATTTCTGGATTGGGCTGCGCTCAGAGTATCCTGCCTCGGCAAATTGCACTGTTAAGACCCTGATTCCCTTTGTAACTACGTATCTATGTGAGAGTGGATTCTCGGCCCTCACTAGCATGAAAATTAAATACAGGCACAGACTGTGTGTGGAAAATGATTTAACACTGAGACTCTCTCCAATACAACCCAACATTGCAGAGTTATGTGCATCCTTTCAAGCACACCCTTCTCATTAACCCCTTGGCGAGTTATTCACAATTTTTGATGAACAAATAAGGTTTTATATGTAAGATGGTTAAATAAAGAGCAAAATTATTGATTATTATATTATTATTTGTGCCCTGGTCCTATAAGAGCTCTTTGTCACTACCCACAAGCCGGGTTGTGACAAAAACTCACACTCATTCTTATGTGTGTGGCAGGCTTACAATGATGGCAAAAAAACTAAATTTGAGAGTGCGCTGACCCTGGTGCTAGAGGGGGTACGCAGCTGGAGGTTGAACGTTTGAATGGGTATGGGACCATAAAAAGATTGGGCACCACTGCTAGATGGTTGGAACATTTCTGCAGGGACTTGCTGCCATTCAGCCACTAGTGAGGTCGGGCACTGATGTTGAGCGATTAGGCCTTTGCAGGCCAGTCACATTCTCCCACATTGATCTCGACAAGCCATTTCTGTATGGACCTTCCTTTGAGCAATGGGGCATTGTCATGCTGAAACAGGAAAGGGCCATCCCCAAACTGTTGCCACTCAGTTGGAAGCACAGAATTATCTAGAATGACATTGTATGCTGTAGTGTTAAGATTTCAATTAACTGGAACTAAGGGGTCTGTCACGGGAGCCGATTCTCTCGGCTACTCTCCTGACAGACACCACTCCAGGCCTCCCTGGTCAGAGTATGGCTGAGCTATTCACCAGATCATGGTCGCTCCAGGCCGCCCAGGCTGGAACCTATGGTGTATCTACCAGAGCGCCGGTAGCATCACTTCCCCCCGAGGCGGCCCAGCTGCTCTCCTGACCGATATCCATCTAGGATGGAGCCCCAGCCTGTAGCACTGCAGATGTCAAATCCAGCCAGGAAGTTGGGGCCTCTCCAGACCGCCTGCCAGCACTGTGTTAGTTCCAGCCCCGAGGGTCCCGCTACCTCCAGACCTTCCAGAGTTCCCTGCGTTAGTACTAAGGCCACAGTCCTCTATTGTTCTAAGTCCACAGTCCCCTGCACTAGTAGCATCTGTCAGGCCTTAGGTATCCTACATAACTATGCCCCACATTCGCTTTGTCGTCCAGTATGCTGTATCCTGCCCTGCACGGTCCGCAGACCCCTGCCTTATTTGGTACGCAGCGTGGTACGCAACGTTGTAGCCCACCAGGATTAGAGCCCCCTGCCATTATAGTTCCTAAGTTAGCTGGCCAGTTTGCAGGTCTGAAGTCTCCTGCCCTGTTTTGATTGCAGCCCCCTACCTTCGCAGGTATACAGTTGCCTATCCCAACACGTTTAGAGCCCCATGCCCTGCCAGGCTTTAAGTTAGATGACCTGTCTGTTGGTCTGCAATCTCCTGTCCTTCTCAGATTGCAGCTCACTGCCTTAGTTGGTAGGCAGTTTCCTATCCCACAAAGTTGAGAGCCTCCTGCCCTACTAGGCCCCAAGTTCGCTGCACTAAGCTCGCTGTCTGTCAGTCCACAGCTCCCTAGACTGCCAGGTTTAGAACTTCATGCCCTGCTAGGCCACAAATGATCTACGATAGGTTCTCAGTCCTCAGCCCTCATCTGCCCTCAGTCCCTAGCACTAGGTCCTCAGTCTCCAGCTGTATTAGGTCTGCTGTCTCCAGCATTAGTCGGCCCTCAGTCCATAGCCCAGGTGGTTCATCAGGCTCCTTCCCCACAAGGCTCAAAGGTATCAGTTTCTCCATTAGGCCCAGAACTCTAATGCTCTCCTAGCCCTCAGTCGTTGCCCATGTCAGCCGCACATTCACTTTCCCAGGCAGGCCCAGAGTAGGTTTCCCTGTCAGGTCCAGAGTCCATTTCGCTGTCAGGTCCAGTGTCAGTTTCCCTGTCAGGTCAAGAATCAGTATACCTGTTAGGTCCAGAGTCAGTTTCCCTGCCAGACACAGAGTCAGTTTCCCTGTCAGATCCAGATTAGTTTTGCTTGTCAGGCCCAAAGTTATCAGCACTAGACTTCCAACCTTTAGCTATTCTAGTTTTGCTGTCTCCAGCCCTAGTCCACCCTCAGTCCACTGCTTCGCTAGGCTATAGTTATTCTGCCCCACTAGTTCTGCAGCCTCTGGCCTCAGTTGGTCTAGGCTATAAGTTCCGTACTCAGCTAAGTTTGCAGCCTTCCACCATACCTGGCTTGCAGTCCTCAGTGTTAGTAGTAGGTTCCAAGTCCACTGCCCTGTCAGGCCCTGGGTTTCCTGTCCTGCTAGGCCCTCAGCCCCCTGACCTGGGGGACCCACAGTTCCCTGACCTGGGGGCATGCTCTCTCCAGTCCTGGGGGGCCACCCACCTCCTGCACTGGAAGACCCTCCGGCCCTCTCATCTGGGGAACGTTTCTGGTGACAGCATGCCTCCCAGGTCAGGGAACGATCCCCGATGAGGCTCGCCCAGGGGTCCCCACCTGCTCCAGAATGGGAGCCATGGTGAAAAAGTCGCCACCCTCCGCAGCAGCGAGTGACCTGCCAACCATAGCCGTGGCCAGCCTCCGGCACAATACACAGCGTCCAAGGATGGGCCCCTGAGCAAGTCAGAGGATCCGCCACCACACCCGTGGCATTCCATGGGGCGTTCCAGGACTGTCCCTGCATCTCCATGCACCTCCTTCACTGGGTGGCCCTTTCGCCTCTTACGTGGACGGAAGCCGGCACTACTGGCCCCCATGGTCCTCTAAAGTGACAGTAGTAATCAGCTGCCATTCTAGTTCGGTCAGACGCACAGTAGGACTGGACTCGATCCTTTCTGGTCCCTTGCTGCTCTGCCCCACTGTACTGCCTGTCCTGCCAGATAGAATTGAGCGCTTAAAGGACTGAGGCCCCCATTGAGGCCTTTAAAGATATGTGAATTTCCGTGAGAAATCCAAGGGCAGCTGTAAAAAAAAGGCCCTTCTCTTCAGCCAAGTGTTGTGTGTGCATTCGCAATTAAGATCACAAATCATTAAGAGTATCACAACAGTTCAACTACTATTCCACAAGGTTACTTCTTCCATGTGTGTGTGTGTGTGTGTGTGTGCTAATGTGTGGTGATGACCTAGAGATAATAAAGTTCTGGATGTGGACACATCTCCCATGTTCTTGCCGGACAACTTGTAACAAGTCAGAACCTTCACAATCAGCATTAAGTACTAGCGGGTGAGGGCATTCACAGTCTACCGCTCAGAAAAGCTCCGGCTAGCCGCTTTGACAGTTGTTGTCTGCTTGATTTACAGTGGGGTCTTGTTAGATTTAACAGAGAAAACATCAAGGTAATGAGTTTATTTTTTCATATGTTTTTGTGCTTCCGATTGGACAACTAAATGGCGCCGAAGAACATGGCTGACGTTTTACATTCTCCCAACCAATTGTGCTATTTTTGTTTTAAAAAAATGTGTTTTTTAACTTATTGTATACATAATGTTGCTGCTACCGTCTCTTACGACCAAAAATAACTTCTGGACATCAGAAAAGCAATTGCTCACCACGGACTTTAATGAGTCCGACGAGAAGGATATCCGACGAGAAGGATATTCTTCTTGCTAACGTGCAATCATTGGACAATAAAATGGATGACCTACTATTAAGATTATCCAACCAACGGGACATTAAAAACTGTAACTTCTTATGTTTCACCGAAACGTGGCTGAACGAAGATACGGACAACATAGGATTTTCCATACACCGGCAGAATGGAGACGCTACCTCTGGTAAGACGAGGGGTGGGGGTGTGTGTCTTTTTGTCAATATCAGCTGGTGCGCGATGTCAACTATTAAAGAAGTCTCGAGGTATTTCTCGCCTGAGGTTGAGTACCTTATGATAAGCTGCAGACCACATTATCTACCAAGAGAGTTCTCATCTGTATTATTCGTAGCCGTCTATTTACCACTAAAAAAATTATCTGTCACTAAGACTGCTCTCAACTAACCCTATAAGGCCATAAGCAAAGAAGAAAATGCTCATCCAGAAGCGGCGCTCTTAGTGGCCGGGGACTTTAATGCAGGAAAACTTAAATCAGTTTTACCAAATTTTTACCAGCATGTCACATGTGCAACCAGGTAAAAACTAATCCTAGACCACCTTTACTCCACACATAGAGATGCATACAAAGCTCTCCCTCGCCCTCCAGTTGGCAAATCTGACCATAATTCTATCCTCCTGATTCCTGCTTACAAGCAAAAACTAAAGCAGGAAGCACCAGTGACTTGCTCAATACAGAAGTGGTCAGATGACGCGGATGCTACACTACAGGACTGTTTTGCTAGCACTGACTGGAATATGTTCCGGAATTCATCCGATGGCATTGAGGAATACCCCACCTCAGTCATCGGCTTCATCAACAAGTGCATCGATTACGTCTTCCCCACAGTGACTGTACGTACATATTCCAACCAAAAGCCATGGATTACAGGCAACAGCCGAATCGAGCTAAAGACTGGAGCTACCGAACCATTTACATTGACCCCCCCCCCCCCCCCCCCCCCCCCAGATGAAGATTTCCCAGCTGACGGGACACTTAGCACTGATGAACTGGAGTCTGTGAGAAGTACTATGAAGACAACACGGATCTCAACAAGAGACACAACATTCAGAGACATTCACAATTCAGGGTAACGTTAAGCAGTTAACTTCAGTTAGATAACTGTATGGATTTAGCTATGTACAACCATTTTTCAACAACCATTTCCCATCTAATGTTAGTTGCTAGCTATATATATAGTTCAGTGGAGGCTGCTGATGGGAAGATGGCTCATAATAATCTAGAATGGAGTAAATGGAATGGAATCAAACACGTGGTTTCGATGTGGTTGATACCATTCAATTGACTCCATTCCAGACATTATTATGAGCCGTCCTCCCCTCAGCAGCCTCTACTGATATAAACTCAGCAAAAAAAGAAACGTCCTCTCACTGTCAACTGCGTTTATTTTCAGCAAACTTAACATGTGTAAATATTTGTATGAACATAACAAGATTCAACAATTGAGACATAAATTGAACATGTTTCACAGACATGTGACTAACAGAAATTAAATAATCTGAATAATCTGAACAAAGAGGGGGTCAAAATCCAAAGCAACAGTCAGTATCTGGTGTGGCCACCAGCTGCATTAAGTACTGCAGTGCATCTCCTCCTCAGAAACTGCACCAGATTTGCCAGTTCTTGCTGTGAGATGTTACCCCCACTTCCACCAAGGCACCTGCATATTCCCAGACATTTCTGGGGGGGAATGGCCCTAGCTCTCACCCTCTAATCCAACAGGTCCCAGACGTGCTCAATGGGATTGAGATCCGGGCTCTTTGCTGGCCATGGCAGAACACTGACATTCCTGTATCGCAGGAAATCATGCACAGAACGAGCAGTATGGCTGGTGGTATTGTCATGCTGGAGGATCATGTCAGGATGAGCCTCCAGGAAGGGTACCACATGAGGGAGGAGGATGTCTTCCCTGTAACGCACAGCGTTGAGATTGTCTGCAATGACAACAACCAGCGGGTCCGATGATGCTGTGACACACAGACCATGACAGACCCTCCACCCCCAAATCAATCCCGATCCAGAGTACAGGCCTCGGTGTAACGCTCATTCCTTCGACAATAAACGCGAATCCGACCATCACCCCTGGTGAGACAAAACCACAACTCGCCAGTGAAGAGCACTTTTTTCTAGTCCTGTCTGGTCCAGCGACGGTGGGTTTGAGCCCATAGGCGATGTTGTTGCCGGTGATGTCTGGTGAGGACCTGCCTTACAACAGGCCTACAAGCCCTCAGTCCAGCCTCTCTCAGCCTATTGCGGACAGTCTGAGCACTGATGGAGGGATTGTGCGTTCCTGGTGTAACTCGGGCAGTTGGTGCCATCCTGTACCTGTCCCGCAGGTGTGATGTTTGGATGTACCGATTCTATGCAGGTGTTGTTACACGTGGTCTGCCACTGAGAGGATGATCAGCTGTCCGTCCTGTCTCCCTGTAGCTCTGTCTTAGGCGTCTCACAGTACGGACATTGGAATTTATTGCCCTGGCCACATTTGCAGTCCTCAAGGCACATTCACACAGATGAGCAGGGACCCTGGGCATCTTTCTTTTGGAGTTTTAGTAGAAAGGCCTCTTTAGTGTCCTAAGTTTTCACAACTGTGACCTTAATTGCCTACCGTCTGTTAGCTGTTAGTGTCTTAACGACCATTCCACAGGTGCATGTTCATTAATTGTTTATGGTTCATTGAATAAGCATGGGTGTCACGTTCTGACCATCGTTCGTGTGTGTTTTCCTTGTTTTAGTGTTGGTCAGGACGTGAACTGGGTGGGCATTCTATGTTGGATGTCTTGTTTGTCTATTTCTATGTCCGGCCTGATATGGTTCTCAATCAGAGGCAGGTGTTAGTCATTGTCTCTGATTGGGAACCATATTTAGGTAGCCTGGGTTTCACTGTGTGTTTGTGGGTGATTGTCCTTAGTGTTAGTTTGCACCAGTTTAGGCTGTTTCGGTTTTCATTACGTTTATTATTTTGCACTGTTTGTATTTGGATTCATGTTGCTATAGTCACAATAAACATGGATCGCAATCTACACGCCGCATTTTGGTCCGACTCTCCTTCACACCTAGAAGACCGTTACAGAATCACCCACCACCAACGGACCAAGCGGCGTGTCAACAGGCAGCAGCAGCAGCAAAAAGAGGAGTTACGTTGTAAGGATTTCTGGACATGGGAGGAAATCCTCGACGGGAGAGGACCCTGGGCTAAACCAGGGGAGTATAGCCGCACCAAGGTGCAGCCGAAGAAGGAACAGAGGCAGCAGGAGCAGCAGCAGCCGCAGTGGGAGAGAGCGTCATGGGAGGACGAATTAGACGGTAAAGGACCTTGGGCTCAGCCAGGAGAATATCGCCGTCCCAAGGAAGAACGGGAGGCGGCGAAAGCGGAGAGGCGCTGGTACGAGGAGGCAGCGCGGCGTCGTGGATGGAAGCCCGGGAGTCAGCCCCAAAAATTTCTTGGGGGGGGGCTAACAGGGAGTATGGCTACGCCAGGTAGGAGACCTGAGCCAACTTCCTGTGGTTACCGGGGGGCTAGAGAGACCGGGCAGGCACCGTGTTATGCTGTGGAGCGCACGGTGTCCCCAGTGCGGGTGCACAGCCCGGTGCGGTACATTCCAGCTCCGCGTATCGGCCGGGCTAGAGTGGGCATCGAGCCAAGTGCCATGAAGCCGGCTCTACGCATCTGGTCTCCAGTGCGTCTCCTTGGGCCGGCTTACATGGCACCAGCCTTGCGCACGGTGTCCCCGGTTCGCCTGCATAGCCCAGTGCGGGCTATTCCACCTCGCCGCACTGGCAGGGCGACCGGGACCATTCAACCGGGTAAGGTTGGGCAGGCTCGGTGCTCAAGAGCTCCAGTGCGCCTGCACGGCCCGGTCTATCCGTCACCACCTCCACACCCCAGCCCTCCGGTGGCAGCTCCCCGTACCAGGCTGTCTCTCCGGCCCATCCGTCCAGAGCCTTCCTCCTCTCCAGCGCTGCCGGAGCCTCCCGCCTGTCCGGCGCCTCTGCCGGAGCCTCCCGCCTGTCCGGCGCCGCTGCCGGAGCCTCCCGCCTGTCCGGCGCCTCTGCCGGAGCCTCCCGCCTGTCCGGCGCCTCTGCCGGAGCCTCCCGCCTGTCCGGCGCCTCTGCCGGAGCCTCCCGCCTGTCCGGCGCCTCTGCCAGTGCCGCCCGTCTGCCCAGCGCCGACAGTGCCGCCCGTCTGCCCAGCGCCGCCAGTGCCGCCCGTCTGCCCAGCGCCGCCAGTGCCGCCCGTCTGCCCAGCGCCGCCAGTGCCGCCCGTCTGCCCAGCGCCGCCAGCGCCGCCCGTCTGCCCAGCGCCGCCCGTCTGCCCAGCGCCGCCAGCGCCGCCCGTCTGCCAGGAGCCGCCAGTGCCGCCCGTCTGCCAGGGGCCGCCAGTGCCGCCAGTCAGCCAGGGGCCTCCAGTGCCGCCAGTCAGCCAGGGGCCGCCAGTGCCGCCAGTCAGCCCAGCGCCAGCGCCGCCAGTCAACCAGGGGCCGCCAGAGCTGCCAGTCTGCAAGGAGCTACCAGTCTGCAAGGAGCCGCCAGAGCTGCCAGTTAGCATGGAGCAGCCAGGGTCGCCAGTCAGCATGGAGCAGCCAGGGCCGCCAGTCAGCATGGAGCAGCCAGGGCCGCCAGTCAGCATGGAGCAGCCAGGGCCGCCAGTCAGCATGGAGCAGCCAGTGCTGCCAGTCAGCATGGAGCAGCCAGATCTGCCAGTCGACCAGACTCTTCCAGATCTGCCAGTCGACCAGACTCTTCCAGATCTGCCAGTCGACCAGACTCTTCCAGATCTGCCAGTCGACCAGACTCTTCCAGATCTGCCAGTCGACCAGACTCTTCCAGATCTGCCAGTCGACCAGACTCTTCCAGATCTGCCAGTCGACCAGACTCTTCCAGATCTGCCAGTCAGCCAGACTCTTCCAGATCTGCCAGTCAGCCAGGATCTGCCAGAACCGCCAGCCAGCCAGGATCTGCCGGATCTAACTACCTGCCTGAGCTTCCTCTCAGTGCTGTGCTACCCATCAGTCCCGAGCTACTTCTGTCCCGAGCTGCCCCTCTGTCTCGAGCTGACCCTCTGTCCCGAGCTGTCATTAAGAAGGGTCACCTATCTAGGGACGCTAAGGAGGTGGACTAAAACTGTTATGGAGTGGGGTCCACGTCCAGCGCCAGAGCCGCCACCGCGGACAGATGCCCACCCACACCCTCCCCCATAGGTTTAAGTTGTGCGTCCGGAGTCCGCACCTTGGAGGGGGGGTACTGTCACGTTCTGACCATCGTTCGTGTGTGTTTTCCTTGTTTTAGTGTTGGTCAGGACGTGAACTGGGTGGGCATTCTATGTTGGATGTCTTGTTTGTCTATTTCTATGTCCGGCCTGATATGGTTCTCAATCAGAGGCAGGTGTTAGTCATTGTCTCTGATTGGGAACCATATTTAGGTAGCCTGGGTTTCACTGTGTGTTTGTGGGTGATTGTCCTTAGTGTTAGTTTGCACCAGTTTAGGCTGTTTCGGTTTTCATTACGTTTATTATTTTGCACTGTTTGTATTTGGATTCATGTTGCTATAGTCACAATAAACATGGATCGCAATCTACACGCCGCATTTTGGTCCGACTCTCCTTCACACCTAGAAGACCGTTACAATGGGAAACAGTGTTTAAACCCTTTACGATGAAGATCTGTGAAGTTATTTGGATTTTTATGAATTATCATTGAAAGACAGGGTACTGAAAAAGGGACGTTTCCTTTTTTGCTGAGTTTACTTATATGTCTGTCATAATGAGGTGTCTAGCTATAAGTTCAACCTGATTAATCAAATGGATAGGTTTAAACTAGGTGTCTTCGCTAGACAGACACAGAGACGGGGGAGGAAGAAAGTGAGAAAGAAAGGATGAAAGTGAGTGAGGGAGCGAAAGGTGGGAAGAGAGTGGAAGACAGATAGAGAGAGAGAAACAGAGAGAGAAAGACAGCAGTGCAAATACACTTAGACTTGAATATTTCAACAACACTTCTCTTCCAACTTGTTAGGCAATCACATGTCCCTACGGGGGAAGGAGGGCCAGCGACACAGGAGGGTGATTTTTACTGAGGAGGAGAAGGAGGCCGTGCTGACAGAGATGCATGCTGTACATTTCGGAGTGAAGCGCATGAATGCCAAAATCAACCTACGCTTTTTCTGACGGGGAATTGTCATGGAGGTGGACAGCTGGGCAATTGAAATAACCTTCTGGTTATCAATCACATTCTATTATATCTGAAATGATGATGATTTCAATTCATGTCAAATCAGAGAGCACACAATGTTTAAATGTGTCACTTTTTGCTTAAAGGTCAGTCAGTACCCTGTCTAGTTTGAGAGGGTGAAGACTGTGGCACCGGAGTCGAAAAAGTTAAAAAATCGATAAGTGTCCCAATTCAAATGTTACCCTAATAAGGTGTTTTGTTATGGTATCTTTATTTGACCACAGCAGATATTATTAATATTATAGAATGTGTGTGTCAGTATTCTTACAAATACGAAAATCTGCAGACTGTATGACACAGATACATACGGGTAAGAATAAAGTAATCTTCTCTCTAACACCTTAAATGTTCGGGGTGGACCTCATTGGACCCTTCACGAAATCCGGGAATGGCAACAGCTGGTGTCTGCCAGCTACCGATCACAAGAGGGTAGAGCCAATACCCATTAAGGTCCGTAAAGGAAGAGTACGTGCTTAACTCTAAATTCCCTTCTGTAAACCATTAAAAAGGGTGCTAGGAACCAAAATAGATGTGTGCTTTGTATTATACCCATCACGGACGAGACTAGCGAGGCCACCTCCAAGGCGATGGTGGACTATCTTCAACACCCAAGGTTCTCCTGAGGTCATCTTGAGTGACCGAGGTCATGAACGCTGGAACAAGGTATGGATGTTATAGGTTATGTTGTTTCATTTATTTTTTTACAATTTGTTTTTCCATGGTACATCAGACATATTTCAATATCTTACATTGTCAATAGATATGGCTTTCCTACCCCCTCCCCCAGGTTTGGGGAATGGGACCAACCCGACCCTCAAGACTGCCATGCGCATTTTAGAACACTGCACTAATCCATCAATTTCTCTCACGGTAAAATGTAACCTGTGTGTTTGCTTGTTTACATCTCTGTCTCCTACACTGTTCCCTTTAACTCTGCTCCCGTTCTCCAGGACCTAGGGGGTTCTGCCCAACACCCAGACGTGGATCCACCTGATGTTCTCCATTACCAACCACCCTCCAACTTTTCATTACATCATTATTGTCATTGTCTGTTAAGAAGGTCTTCTTGCTCTATCATACCGGGCACATAATATGTGAGATACACAGATGAACTAAAAAAACACTAGTACTGCAAACACTCAGAACAAAGAGAGCAGCAGTGCCTGGACTTTGCAGTCTCCCTCTTCAAGTCCCCCTTCTGAGACTGGGGGACTTGAGAACAAGTGACAGGCAGAATTCCACACACCAGAATTCAGTATTTTAGTCTATGATTGCCATGTGAGTGTACCAAAAAAATCTGTGAAAATAGATTAATGACACAACTGTACCAAAACCAATCAATGTTTGTATTAAAATCTTAAATCTTGCCAGGTTGGTTCATAGCTGTTTCACAAGGTGTTCATTATTGTAAGTTGTAACGTTTCCTTTGATGGTATTTATTTGTTCCACATTATTCCTGTATTATTTCAGGGTAGATGAGGAAAGGGCCGTTTAAAAAACAACAACATCACAGCCAGACTAGCCAGTGTATGAATCAAACGGATTTGCATATGAATGGAGTGGAAATTAGCTGACTTCGTGAGCTGTAAGGCAAGTAACTTTAAAGTGTCAAGCAGATCACACATTTTCTTTGACATTTCCGAAACGTAGCAATGTTTAACTTGTTAAAACAGCGAAATTGTCGCGGAAATCTACCTTTGCATAACGATGATGAAAAGAACGTAATTTAGTCTGTAATGATCTCCAAAATTCTAATCATTAGGTCATCACACCGTTGATAGAGTAAAGGACGCTAATGGTTTATCAATTGTTTACTAGATATTTCAATGTAATTACACCCGACACGATGTTGAAAAACAGAACGCTTCCACTAATAGATCACATAACTAGACATGAGCTGGACATGATCCCAACGCTGCCACCAATGTAGCGTAAGAATACGTGGCAAAGTGAGCTCTAACGGCCGTTGCCTAGTAAGCCTAGTACGCCTCTGGGCAGAGGCAGTAGGTCTACAATGCTGGCATATGCCTTGTTACAATAGCCTAAGTATGTAACATGATTGACACGACCGTAATAATCATCATGAAACAGCCTTGGAAGGGCCATAAGTGTAAGCCAACATAATTAATTAGTTTACATTAACCTGTTTAACAGCATTGATATGGTTTAATTCATCATAGTCCAGACTCGTTATAGTTGCAAGTACCATGTAGTTGCACCAGGGGAATTTAAACCAAACAGTTTTTTGCAGTTCTTCTGTTTCCCCACATTTATATCTGAATTAATTTCCCATCATGAAAATGTATCCCCATTTCCTGTCACGCCCTGACCTTAGTTATCTTTGTTTTCTTTATTATTTTGGTTAGGTCAGGGTGTGACGAGGGCGGTATGTGTTGACTTGTCTAGGGTTTTTGTACATCTATGGGGTTTTGGTTTGTCTAGGTAAATGTAGGTCTATGATGGCCTGAATTGGTTCCCAATCAGAGGCAGCTGTTTATCGTTGTCTCTGATTGGGGATCCTATTTAGGTTGCCATTTCCCATTTTTGTTTTGTGGGTTATTGTCCGTGTAGTTGCCTGTCAGCACTTGGTTGATATAGCGTCATTTTGTTTAGTGGTCGTTCTTTATTAAAATAAGTATGTATTCATATCACGCTGCGCCTTGGTCTCATCAATATGACAAACGTGACATTCCCCAATCAAATACCTTCATCGATGCCAGAAAAAAACAGACAAATACAGTTTTTACTCCACTCTGTAACATGTACACCGGGAGTCAGACGGCACGTGCAGAGGGAGAGTTTAATCACAAACAGATACAACATAACAAACATGGGCCACGTACTGAACATGAAGGAAAACCAATAACACCTAAGGACTGACGACAACTGAGGGCTAAGTAAAGGGGGTGTAATCAGGGTATTGATTAAGTCCAGGTGTGCCTAATGATGGGACGCAGGTGTGCGTAATGTTGGGTTGCTATGACCGGTGGTTAGTTAACAGGCGATGTCGAGAGCCGGAGCAGTGGAGTTGGGAGTAGAATCTGGCAACCCTCATAAAATCTGACATAGCATCACAATCGCAAAGTATCAAGCAAAAACAAGCATAGAAAACAGCATTGGCCATAATAAACCTGGTTGATTAGCAAGATTGGGTTGTTAACAAATGTGGGGGGTTTTATATTTAAAAAATCCTTAGTTTGCATCCCTCAAAAATGATTCTCCTATGAATAACATTTTCTGTCTTTTCCTACAAATTCAGTAGCACAAAAAATGTGTGTATTTTCACAAATTAAGCCAAGCAAAATTCGAAAAAACAGTCCAAATCTGCTAAAATACGTTTTGTACATATTTGCACAAATTGAGTGTAAGATTGTGTTGGTTTGATTGACTGAGACTAAGGTCCAATCCTGGCCACAGGTGTAAGATGGACCATGGCTGATTAGCAGCTGTTGATGTGTGTGTGGCCCCACACAATGGTATCCCTTACCTCTGTGTGATCCAGCTGGCTGGTTCCCAGTCTGGGCATGACGTGGCTGTCTGTCAGTGCCAGTCTGCATCAGTTAGTGTATGGCTGGAAGCGGTGAGCTGCAAATAACAGAAGCACACACTTGTATGCACGCGTAGCCACACACACACACGCACACGTTTAATATACTTTTCTTTAAACTTTACCTTTCATCACTACTGAGGCAGAATATTGAATGCAAGTTTCCTCAGCAGTGACTACCTCAATATGCAGCATTGAAAAGGGGCAAGTCTTTCATGATCCAATCTATTTTGCGGCAACCTAAGTGTATATGAAATTCTCCAAACAGAACACTCATGCTAAATATTGAGCCAATCATTTTCAGCAAATATTGCAATGATAAATGACCGCTGTGCCCTAAGGAAAATATACACTCACATATAATTGCAGACATATAATTGCAGGCACCTCACAGATTGGTATCCCACAGGAAGTTCTCATACAACTACAAAACCAGCAAGTTTATTAACTGTAGGTACAATAAAAAATATACTGTACAACAGTATACTACTTTTGCATGAGATATTAATTTGAACCCTCATTTAAAACATGAATCATGAAATCATTACTCTAGCATGGCAGAGAATCCACTGAATGTTTCATGCTTGGAGTCCGGCGAACTTATCTTCAACTTGACAAATTAATTAAGCCGTTGCTTTGGTGATAAATGAGCCAGCCTCATTAAGACATGACACCAGCCACACTACCTTGGCAGCGTCTGTAAATTTGTATTTTATGAATTACTGGTGAAAAGATTAAACCTGTGGCATATTGTAATTCCAGGATCCAGTGTTTAAATGTACTGCAGTAGGCTAAATCAGGGTCACACCGAGTGTTTCTTGGTAGACTTAAACAAATCTACTTTGAAACAAAAGTATAAACCTTACAAACATCATTTAAAAAAAGAAGACACCTGTACCATGTCAGATATAGAGTTGAAATGTATTACATTTTGAGTTTGCATCCCAATATTACACTTGATATCAATTACAGAATACTGAAATATAACAAACGGTTTATTAATCATGAAACTATGAAAGATATTAATAACATTCCACCCATGAGGCCCCTAGAGGGTGACTGCAGGAAAGGTGTACATCTTAGCGTTCATTTCAACATAGCTTAGTGTCACACCCTGATCTGTTTCACCTGTCTTTGTGCTCGTGTCCACCCCCCACCCCCCCTCCCCCAGGTGTCTCCCATCTTCCCCCATTATCCCTTGTATTTATACCTGCGTTTTCTGTTTGTCTGTTGCCAATCCGTCTTGTCCCGTCAAGTCAGACTAGTGTGTTCCCTGTGTTCTAGTTTTACCTAGTCTTCCCAGTGCTGACCTTTCAGCCTGTCCTGGTCCTGCCTACCGTCCTGTACCTGCCTGACTCTGACATGGATCTACGACTCTTTGCCTGCCTTGACTTACCTTTTGCCTGCCCCTTGTACTCTAATAAACTCTGAGACTCGCACTATCCGCCTCCTGTGTCTGCATCTGGGTCTAGCCTGAGCCATGATACCTACAGTAGATCCTTCACTACAATGTCTGTAAAAAAATTATCCTTAGTGCCATTTGCTGAAATATAATGAAACATAGTAGTGGACATAGCAGTCTCTGAGTGAGAATAAATCAATATCACAGAGCCTGTATGAATCAAACTCAAAACTGAGTTGAAATATTGGAATAGTCCCATGTCAGTGAACTCATCCGTGGTGTCTCCCCCCAGGAATTGACTCAGGAGTGTCCCAGGCAGACAGCAGCTCCACACCACAGGCCCTGGAGAGTATCATTTCCACACTCCCTCCACACATTCATTATTCATCTGTAAACTTATGATGGGGAAAAAGAGGGAAAAGGGACATTAGAAAGTGTCTTGGAAAGCAGTCCCATGTGTCAGAGATGTGACCCAGATACCTTTAAGAAATTGATTGGTGATCGTCTGGTTGCATCGAATGTACTTTGGTGTCCTGTATGTCAGGCCTGACATCTGTTGACTTCC
Source organism: Oncorhynchus mykiss (assembly GCF_013265735.2). NCBI lineage: Eukaryota > Metazoa > Chordata > Actinopteri > Salmoniformes > Salmonidae > Oncorhynchus > Oncorhynchus mykiss. Next base: position 62,913,189 of record NC_048565.1, read on the forward strand.
TAATATGGACGCCATAGTACTGTAGAGCAGCCACAGTCTAACTCCTGACATTACATTGGGACTCTCTGACTATACATGTGTATGCAGAACACACACCATGGTGCACTTCTTTGATTTCTTTCAGAAGTGTTTGTGATTACCCCAGAGCTCTGTCCTAATCCCTGCTGAGTGACTCAGGTTTCCCCTCTACATGGCCATGGTAGATGATTGACAGCGCTTTCTTTAATAAATTATTCATGATACAAATCCCTTGACTTTAAGTGAGAAAGAATTCCAAATCCTTCTAATATGGTGCTAGCTGAGGGAACACATAGAATGATGACCAAGATGGCTTGCATTGAGAGAATGTGGACCTTCAAAGCAATGCATGACACCACCTGTGTTTGCTTAAGTGATAATGCCCGAGAAGCAGGTGTTTGCAGTATATATTGGCATGGGTGTTATTACAGAGCCACAAACCGTGCCAATGTATCCTCCAAAAACCAGATTTGAGGGGAACCACAGGACACTGTGGTTCAGAGGAGCTAGCCAACAACACAGCTAACACAATCACTTTGTTATGAGGACAGACAGAGGTAGGTGTACACCATGTTCCCATTAATACATCTTCTTTGTTGAAGTCTGGCTAAGAACTTCATTTGATGTCTGGTATCCTCATTACGCACCTGTTCGATGATGGAGAACAAGGTCTTTGAATACTGCGCCTCTCGCAAACCGTGCCAATATATCCTCCAGACACCAGCTTCGAGGGGAACTACAGGACACAGTGGTTCAGAGAAGCTAGCCAACAATACAGCTAACACAATCACTTTGTTATGAGGACAGAGAGAGGCAGGTATACACCATGTTCCCATTCAAATGTTTTCTTTGTCGTAGTCTGGCTCAGAGCTTCATTTGAAGTCTGGTATCCTCATTACGCACCTGTTCGATGATAGAGAACAAGGTCTTTGAGTACTGCACTTCTCGTCCTCGCCATATCGAGCAGGAGGAGGAAAGAAAGGAGAAGGAAGAGCTGTGGTGTTTGTGTTCCTTTGAAGTGTGCATCAACCAGTGAAGAATCTACTCTTCTACTCCCACAGCAGGCACACACACACACACACACAGACACGTCAACAACCCCCAATCAGCCATGGTTAGTGCTGAGCGAGCAGCACTAACCATCGTTTTAAATTTCCGTTTAGATGATTTATTTATTTTTGTAAACATTAAATGCACTACGCATTATGTGGGTTCAATGCTGTAACAACACAGAATAAAATAATGAACCCATTGACATGTACATTCACATGAAAAAAACGTATTAAGTAACATAATTATAAAAAATCCCCATCAAAATCTGTCAGTTTAAACAAGAGATATTTAAATCCGCCTGTGGCGGCTTTCCGCATCTGCGGTGGAAGGTGCCCTAGCGTCCAGACGGTTCAGTCTACATAACTAATATGATCCCACTGTGGAAACGGGGGATTCTTAAAAACATGATGGTGTTCTCCATCACGGGACTTGTCTGAAGGTAACCAGTACCGGTGAAAAAAATGACTGGAAGTATGGAGGTAGTTTTGTGCCTACCCCAAATTTTACCGTACCAGTCACAAGTTCGCACACACCAACTCATTCAAGCGTTTTTCTTTATTTTACTATTTTCTACATTGTAGAATAATAGTGAAGACATAAACACTATGAAATAACACATATGGAATCATTTAGTAACCAAAAATCATTTTAGATTCTTCAAAGTAGTCACCCTTTGCCTTGATGACAGCTTTGCACACTCTTGGCATTCTCTCAACCAGCTTCGCCTGGAATGCTTTTCCAACAGTCTTGAAGGATTTCCCACATACTGTATGCTGAGCACTTGTTGGCTGTTTTTCCTTGACTCTGCGGTCCAACTAATCGCAAACCATCTAAATTTGGTTGAGGTCGGGTGATTATGGAGACCAGGTCATCTGATGCAGCACTCCACCACTCTCATTCTTGGTCAAATAGCACGTACACTGCCTGAGGTTTGTTGGGTCATTCTCCTGTTGTAAAACAAATTATAGTGCCACAAAGCACAAATCAGATGGGATGGCATATCGCTGCAGAATGCTGTGGTAGCCATGCTGGTTAAGTGTAACTTGAATTCTAAATAAATCACAGACAGTATCAGCAAAGCAGCAAAGCACCAGCAAAGCACCACCACACCATCACACCTCCTCCATCTTTCACGGTGGGAACTACACATGTGAAGATCATTCATTCACCTACTCTGCATCTCACAAAGACACAGCGGTTGGAACCAAAAATCTCAAATTTGGACTCATCAGACCATAGGGCAGATTTTCACTGGTCTAATGTCCATTGCTCATGTTTCTTGGCCCAAGCAAGTCTCTTCTTATTATTGGTGGGCTTAAGGAGTGGTTTCTTTGCGGCAATCTGACCATGAAGGCCTGATCCACACAGTCTCCTCTGAACAGTCGATGTTGAGATGTGTCTGTTACTTGAACTCTGTGAAGTATTTATTTGGGCTGCAATTTCTGAGACTTGTAATTCTATTGAACTTACCCTCTGCAGCAGAGGTAACCCTGGGTCTTCCTTTCCTGTGGCGGTCCTCATGAGAGCCGGTTTCATCATAGCGCTTGATGGTTTTTGAGACTACACTTGAAGAAACTTTCAAAGTTCTTGAAATTGACTGGATGACTGACTTTCATGTCTGAAAGTAATGATGGACTGTCGTTTCTATTTGCTTATTTGAGTTGTTCTTGCCATAATATGGACTTGGTCTTTTACCAAATAGGGCCCAGGCTATATACCACACCTACCTTGTTACAAAACAACTGATTGGCTCAAACGCATTAAGGAAAGAAATTCCACAAATTAACTTTTAACAAGACACACCTATTAATTGAAATGCATTCCAGGTGACTACCTCATGAAGCTGGTTGAGAGAATGTCAAGCGTGTGCAACGCTGTCATCAAGGCAAAGGGTTGCTACTTTATGGAATCTCAAGGTAAAATATATTTTTATTTGTTTAACACTTGTTTGGTTACTAAATGATTCCATATATCATAGTTTTGATGTCTTCTACAATGTAGAAAATAATAAGAAAGAAATAAAAGCCCTGGAATGAGTAGGTGTGTCCAAACTTATGACTGGTACTGTATATATACACTGCATTCGAAAATAATTCAGATCCCTTGACTTTTCCCACATTTTGTTACATTACAGCCTTATTCTAAAATGGATTAAATGAAAACAAATCCTCAGCAATCTACACACAATGCCCCGTAATGACAAAGCAAAAACAGGTTTATCAAAATGTTTGCTAATTTATATATAAAAAAAAAAACTTCAATACCTTATTTACAGTAGTATTCAGGCCCTTTGCTATGAGATTTGAAATTGAGCTCAGGTGCATCCTGTTTCCATTGATCATCCTTGAGAGGTTTCTACAACTTGATTGGAGTCCACCTGTGGTAAATTCAATAGATTGGACATGATTTGGAAAGGCACACACCTGTCTATATAAGGTTCCAGAGTTGACAGTGCATGTCAGAGTAAAAACCAAGCCGTGAGGTCGAAGGAATTGTCCATAGAGCTCTGAGATAGGATTGTGTCAAGGCACAGATCTGGGGAAGGTTACCAAAAAATGTCTGCAGCATTGAAGGTCCCCAAGAACACAGTGGCCTCCATCCTTCTTATATGGAAGAAGTTTGGAATCATCACAACTCTTCCTAGAGCTGGCCGCCTGGCCAAACTGAGCAATTGGGGGGAGAAAGGCCTTGGTCAGGGAGGTGACCAAGAACCTGATGGTCACTCTGACAGAGCTCTAGAGTTCCTCTGTGGAGATGGGAAAACGTTCCAGAAGGACAACCATATCTGCAGCACTCTACCAATCTGCCCTTTATGGCAATGTGGCCAGGTGGAAGCCACTCTTCAAAAAGCACATGACAGCCCGCTTGGAGTTTGCCAAAAGGCACCTAAAGACTCTCAGACCATGAGAAACAAGATCTTCCTGTCTGATGAAACCAAGATTGAACACTGTGGCCTGAATGCCAAGCGTCATGTCTGGAGGAAACCTGGCACCATCCCTACGGTGAAGCATGGTGGTGGCAGCATCATGCTGTGGGGGTGTTTTTTTGTGGCAGGCACTGGGAGAATAGTAAGGATCAAGGGAAAGATTAACGGAGCAAAGTACAGAGAGATCCTTGATGAAAACCTGCTCCAGAGTGCTCAGGACCTCAGACTGGAGCCAAGGTTCACCTTCCAACAGGACAACAACCCTAAGCACACAGCCAAGACAACGCAGGACCGGCTTCGGGACAAGTCTCAATGTCCTCAAGTGGCCCAGCCAGAGCCCGGACTTGAACCCGATCCAACATCTCTGGAGAGAACTGAAAATAGCTGTGCAGCGACGCTCCCCATCCAACTTGACAGAACTTGAGAGGATCTGCAGAGAGGAATGGGAGAAACTCCCCGAATACAGGTGTGTCAAGCTTGTAGCATCATACCCAAGAAGACTCAAGGCTGTAATCGCTGCCAAAGGTGCTTCAACAAAACTGAGATGAAGGGTCTGAATACTTATATCAATGTAATATTTTTTTTCTTCTATTTTTTTATACATTTGCAAACATTTCTAAAAACCTATTTTAGCTCTTTCATTAGCTCAGTATTGTGTGTAGATTGATGAGGGGATTTAAAAAATATATACATTTTAGAATAAGGTTCTAACGTAACAAAATGTGGAAAAAGTCAAGGTGTCTAAATACCTTCCGAATGACTGTATCTCCTAGATCTAGGACAGACACTTCAAAACCTTATTCTTTATGATTTATTTTTGACTGTCTTTTTTGCCATTTCTGAATGTGTTATTCAATGCGTTTCTAGGGGCTATAGTAGTAAAAGCCAATGCAATATTAGGGGGTTCTAAATTATCCATGGTATGACCATCTTTAAACAATTCCATATACCAGCTTAGAACAAAACATACAATATGTTTCAAATTTGAAAAAAGATGGCTGACATTAGCTAGCTTGTTAACGTTAGCTAGACTAGAGGTTAGGGGTTAGGGTTAAGTTTAGGAGTTAGTTTAAAGGGTTAGGGGAAGGGTTGGCTATCATTCTAATTAGTTGCAAAGTAGCTAAAAAGTAGTAAGTAGTTGAAAAGTTGCTCGGCAGCTAAAATGCTTAAGTTGTCCATGATGAGAACTTTTGGGTTGCGAGACGACCGCATTACACGCCCACCTATCCACCCCAACTAACCACCCTACTTTGTTTTTTGCTTTAAGTAACCATCTTTCTTACAATATGGAATCATTCCAAACGTAACATATCATACTACTTTTAGTGCCCAACGTTTACATTTACTATGTTACGTCTAGTCTATGAGACCAGGCTGGGCCATCAGATAGAATCAGGAGAATCTGAGAGGATAGAATAGCCTCTAAACAGCCCAAGCTCTTCTGACAATCCTCTCTTATTTCACCCCACTGTCTGCTGGGGAGTCTGGGTGATGAGAATACAGCACAGACGCCTAGATACATTTCATCAGCTCTTGTCATCACTCTAGGCCTGGAGGTTGTAGTGTAGTATCAGATTGCAGAGTGAGAGTGGATAGATGCTGGCTGGTTTCTACCTGCGCCAGTCAAGGTCTAGTGTTATAAAAAAGTCTGGATATCCAGTTCATATCTGGGACAGATCCAACCACACACTGTCTGGTTCCCTATCATCTCCAAAGCAGGAGTCCTATCTGTTCTGTCACATAATGTTACAGTACTGCCCCGAAAGCTTTTCCTTTGGTGTACCCGCGTCTTCTGACAGATGCAGGAAGACCCAAAATACACTCTCTCTTCTTGTTTACATCAATATTCCTTAGCTAGCATCCCCTTCCTTGTCCACGGGCTGTTTGCCTAGTAATTAAACACAGTCTGTTTTCCACAGCGTGCCTAAAACTTGTTGCCCAAATATCATTTTTAGCATTTTTATCAGGCATTATTCATCCTGGATGTGTAAGCAACAAATGTAGCGAAATTTGGGTTATTATCTGGCTTCATACTACAGAATACAAATCTCTATGCTACAGATGTAGGATTCTAACTTGATCCAGTTTGCTACAGCTTGAAAATAGGAAATGTAAATGATTATGTGGATCATAATTAATGTACATTTTTTTAGGGGTTGATCTATTTTTAGTTAGGGCAAATCAAATTTCAAAGTTGAAATGACAAACTTTGGAAGCCTTTTTAAAACTAAAATATACAAAAAAGTTTGAATTTCCTACTGTGCAGGACAATTCTCAGCAACAGAATAGTTATCAAATTAAGATAATACATCTGTACATGCAGATACACTATTAGAAAAAAGGGTTCCAAAAGAGTCCTTTGCAGAGGTATAGGGTTCTACCTAGAACATGTTTTTTTATCCTAAAAACATGTGATGGCTGCATTTTATTGCATTCAATGCATCTTCACTTAGAACTTTTGTAAATGGGTAATTGTGTTACTTGTGTGTTAATTGGACCCAAAGCTGTCATTATTCAAACCATTCCATAGATGTATACATTTACCATCAACTTCATCCTCAACAGTCAGTAGTTTGTCTTGGAAATTTGAGTGTTTCAGGTGTGTTGACCATGCCTAATTGGCCACACCTGCTCTTAATTTGTTTGTGTTTTGAAAGGTTTTGAATCTATTGTTTGAACAGTGGGAAATAAATGTTTGGAAGAGGTACAGTAGACATGCTATGTGCTCTGCAGGAAAGGCTTTAAATTGTTTTAATAACCTTTTAGCATGGTCTCTGTTCTAACTTCATTAAAACCATCTGTTCTATAGCCCAACAAATATTATTGAATTCGGACAATTTGTATCAGTTTAAAAAGACTGCACCTATGTGTGCATGTAAAGTGCCTTCAGAAAGTATTCACACCCCTTGATTTGTTAATGCATTTTGTTGTGTTACAACGTGGGATTACAATCTGCCCGATTCCAGCCTTACTGAAGCACCCCCAGATCATCACCGATCCTCCACCAAATTTCACAGTGGGTGCGAGACACTGTGGCTTGTAGGCCTCTCCAGGTCTCGCACCCACTGTGAAATTTGGTGGAGGATCGGTGATGATCTGGGGGTGCTTCAGCAAGGCTGGAATCGGGCAGATTTGTCTTTGTGAAGGACTCATTAATCAAGTCACGTACAAGGTTGTCCTGGAAGAAAACTTGCTTCCTTCTGCTCTGACAATGTTCCCGAAACTCTAAAGATAGTTTTTTCCAGCAGGACAATGCTCCATGCCACACAGCCAGGTCAATCAAGGTGTGAATGGAGGAACACCAGATCAAGACCCTTTCATGGCCAGCCCAATCTCCTGATCTTGAATCCCATTGAAAACCTCTGGAATGTGATCAAGAGGAAGAGGGATGGTCACAAGCCATCAAACAAAGCCGAGCTGCTTGAATTTTTGCATCTGGAGTGGCATAAAGTCACACAACATCAATGTGAAAGACTGGTGGAGAGCATGAAAGCTGTGATTGAAAATCATGGTTATTACACCAAATATTGATTTCTGAACTCTTTCCAAGTTAAAATATTAGTATTGTGTTGTTTAAAAATGAATATGAACTTATTTTCTTAGCATTATTCGAGGTCTGACAACATTGTATATTTTTGTTATTCTGACCAGTTGTCATTTTCTGCAAATAAATGCTCTAAATGACAATATTTTTTTTGCAATTTGGGAGAAATGTTGTCAGTTTATAGAATAAAACAAAAAAAAAGTTTTTACCCAAACATACCTATAAATAGTAAAACCAGATAAACTGACAATTTTGCAGTGGTCTCTTAATTTTTTTTCCAGAGCTGTATATAATATATAATATATGTAATCTATTGTCATAAATAGTTTTTTTAAAGGCTAATAAGCCTGGTATAACCACTCATAGAGGGTTCTAGGAAGAACACTTCAAAGATAAAAAAGGTTCTCAATAGAACCCTTCATAGAAAGTTCTAGGAAGAACCTTGAGATAATAAAATAGTTATTGGTAGAACCATTTATAGAGGGTTCTAGGATCAACTCTTGACAGAGGGTTCTATGAAGAACCATTCATAGATGGTTTGGAAAGGGTTCTACCTAGCACCAAAAAGGGTTCCTCTATGGAGACAAGCCAAAGAAACCTATATGGTTCTACTTCGCACCTTTTTTTCTAAGAGTGCACAGGAGCCTATGTAGACCTACCCCATATATGGCATTTGTAAAAGAAAATGTGTATTAATTGAATTCCAGACTGGGAACACAGATATTGTCAGACCTATTCATGAGGCCATATTGCTTTATTTTATTCAAAAGTTCATATTGAGATGGTTAAGGCATGCAATCACGTGTTGCTCTTTTACAGTTAAACACAAAAGAGAAAGAACTGTCTGCAACGGTAAAAGGTCATTTGATTATTGAGGAAGTTGGAATGGGTGTAAAGTAACAGAGGCTTTAGGATTGTGGAAGATGCATGCACCAAGAGTCTTAATAAGACCCCCCTTAAGACAGAGGAGCCTGGAGTGAAATGGCATGTTGTGTCGTGGGAGATAAACAGTCACAAATGAGTCACATCGTCTAGGAGGACAGGCTAATCCTGTCTGTCACACAGCCAAAGTCACTGCACGGACCAGGAGCAGGAAGAGGAGAATAAGGAAGCAAGCTCTCTTAATCGACTCCGAGCTTATATCAATAACATGCACATTCTCCTTCCTAAATGTTTGTTTGTACTTGTGTAACAAGAGTAATATGCTTCAGTAACTGACAGTGAACGCTGAAGAGAAGTGAGCGGACACAGTTCGGAACAATAGTTACATTAAGGTTCAAGTGGAGAGGGTTTGACTGAGTGACACAAAGGTAAACATCACCAACATCCCTGCCCAGCAGAAAGCACAGAGATAACAGACAGCACTTTAGCCAACAGCAAGCCAGCACTGTGTTGCATCACCAGGAGGTGATGTGAGGGGACATGAGGGCATACTAGTGATGGCTAGTGGACAGTTAAAGGTTGACAGTTGAGTGGACAGTTGAGGTGGACAGTCGAGGTTGAGTGTGATGTCCACAGGCGAGAATGCTGCATTAAAGAGAAAGGAGGATACCTAGTCAGTTGTACAACCGACTAGGTATCCCTTCAACTGAAACATGCCTTCAACTGAAACGTGCCTTCAACTGAAACGTGCCTTCAACTGAAACATGCCTTCAACTGAAACATGCCTTCAACTGAAACATGCCTTCAACTGAAATGTGCCTTTCAACTGAAACGTTCCTTCAACTGAAACGTGACTTCAACTGAAACGTGACTTCAACTGAAACATGCCTTCAACTGAAACGTGCCTTCCGCATTTAACCCAACCCCTCATTATACAACCCCACGAAGGCATGCTTCCGCTGGGAAATAAATTACAAAAGAGGAGCCTGCTGCTGTGTGTGGAAGAGGGGCTACAGACACGTTTGTGTGGAGTCAAGCCTTGTGGGAGAGCACTGAAACGCTGTGATGTCAATCATTTTAGAGCGAGGGGGAGCGCGTGTGAGAAAGAGAGTACTGTACTCGGCAAAGGATTAAGGTCGAAAAGAGAGGAAATGGACAAGTGGAGTCTTAAATCTCCCTCTCTAACTTTAAGCATCAGCTGTCTGAGCAGCTTCCTGATCACTGTACCTGTACACAGCCAATCTGTAAATATCACACCCAACTACCTCATCCCCGTATTATTACTTAGCCTCTTGCTATTTTGCACCCCAGTATCTCTACTTGCACATCATCATCTGCACATCTATCACTCCAGTATTAATGCTAAATTGTAATTATTTGTTTTGCCTCTAGGGCCTTTTTATTGCCTACCTCCCTACTCTTCACATTTGCACACACTGTACATAGATTTTTCGATTTTTCTTCTATGTTCTGTTGTTGACTCTACGTTTGTTTATGTGTAACTGTGTGGTTGTTTTTGTCGAACTGCTTTGCTTTATCTTGGCCTGGTCGCAGTTGTAAATGAGAACTTGTTCTCAACTGGCCTGCCTGGTTAAATAAAGGTGAAATAAATTAGTGTACCTAAAAGCAGGTACCATAACAGTCTTTAGAACGCCTAGTTTTTTTTGTTGAAAAGAAGCTGTGGGTCACAAGGGTGAGAGTAAATTTTTCGACGTGTCTGAAAGCACAGCAAGACTGAAAAGCAAGCCACCTTCAAGTTTCTAGCCTAATAATATGAATGGACTGGCTTCCATCCAACATATCTGAAAAAAATATATATTATTGATAACCTCCTGAACTTGCATTTAGTAGGACATCCGCTGGCCGTGGCATTTCTACAGCCCTTAAATTTCGCTTGACTGAAGATAATGAATGTGCATCTTGTGGTTTGCTGTTATGATGACGCTCAATTTCATTTCTGAAATTCCCATCAGGGAGTTCTAGACTATTCAAGCAAACCTCATGCACTTACCAACATGTTTGTGAAACGAAAAGGCAAAGTTTTATGAAACAATTTGGCAACACACAGTAGTCTCATGCACTGTGTGTACGGTGTGCGTCATTACGGGTAAGCCAACTTTACCAGTCAGGGAGTACAGTAGGTCTACAGTGGCTGTCAACTAATTAACGTGATGGATGACGACTGCGGGAGATCTAACTGCTCGAGAAATACATTTGAGATAGCCAACCATCCTCAGGAGAATTGCCCTAATTTCTCCAAAGAGATGTCGCAGGTTTAACTCGTTTAGATCCGCGTCAATAATCCAACTGCGGCGCAGATCTTCCCTCCTCACCACACTAGACAGGTCAACGACCGCAGCACAATGTTATTCAAGCAATGAATACTGCGAATTTCACTAGAACTGGAAGGAATACAGAAGAATATATATTTGCGGTTGGTACTTACAAACTCCTTGCCTTTGCTATCGGAACAATTGGAGTCTTCGGATTTTGCAACAATATTATTGTCATCATGCTGTACTACAGATTCAAGAGACTCCGGACGCCTACAAATTTGTTAATAGTAAACATAAGTATAAGTGACTTGTTGGTCTCTGTCCTTGGAATTAACTTTACGTTTGTTTCGTGCATCAAAGGCGGATGGGACTGGAACTCGGCAACATGCGTCTGGGACGGATTCAGCAACAGCTTATTTGGTCAGTATCTGAGCTTCTGTGCTTTGGGTGTCTCACCTAGATTCACACATTAATCTAAAATACAATTTTAAAATATTTTAATTTATTTAAATAGGCCGAATCCAATATGTTTTTTTTTGTGGCAGCCTTTTAATTTAATTTGTGTTTCCATGTTTGTGGATTTCAGATTAGTATTTTGGTGTATTACATTTTCAGAACTCTGTGATCCTTATAGTATATTTCGTATGTTGCACGGGACATTTACTACCCATCTTATTCTAAGGAAGAACTGTTTAGCCCACTTTCTCCCTATTTATGAAACCAGTATTTCTAAGGTTGTGGATGTTCATGAATGCCGTTGCCGCTCTGGGGATCAAGCTGGTTCGTGTCAAGGACACCTCGGGAAATACCCGTGTAATTCTATCCCGATCTGTGTCTGCCTCCCCTTTTACACACTGGAAAATATGGATGATTTTGACAAGTGGCTAGTTTTCTACACTGTAATCATTGTACATACAGTTGAAGTCGGAAGTTTCCATACACCTTAGCCAAATACATTTAAACTCGCAATTCCTGACATTTAATCCGAGTAAAAATTCACTGTTTTAGGTCAGTTAGGATCACCACTTTATTTTAAGAATGTGAAATGTCAGAATAATAGTAGAGAATGATTTATTTCAGTTTTTTTTAATTTCATCACATTCCCAGTGGGTCAGAAGGTTACATACACTCAATTAGTATTTGGTAGCATTCCCATAAAATTGTTTAACTTGGGTCAAAGGTTTCAGGTAGCCTTCCACAAGCTTCCCACAATAAGTTGGGTGAATTTTGACCCATTCCTCCTAACAGAGCTGGTGTAACTGAGTCAGGTTTGTAAGGCCTCCTTGCTCATACACACTTTTTCAGTTCTGCCCACAAATGTTCTATAGGATTGAGGTCAGGGCTTTGTGATGGCCACTCCAATACCTTGACTTTGTTGTCCTTAAGCCATTTTGCCACAACTTTGGAAGTATGCTTGGGGTCATTGTCCATTTGAAGGACCTATTTGCAACCAAGCTTTAACTTCCTGACTGATGTCTTGAGATGTTGCTTCAATATATCCACGTAATTTTCCTGCCTCATGATGCCATCTATTTTGTGAAGTGTACTAGTCCGTCCTGCAGCAAAGCACCCCCACAACATAATGCTGCCACCCCCGTGCGTCATGGATGGGATGTTTTTCTTCAGCTTGCAAGCCTCCCCCTTTTTCCTCCAAACATAACGATGGTCCTTATGGCCAAACAGTTCTATTTTGTTTCATCAGACCAGAGGACATTTCTCCAAAAAGTACAATCTTTGTCCCCATGCGCTGTTGCAAACCGTAGTCTGGCCTTTTTATGGCGGTTTTTGACCAGTGGCTTCTTCCTTGCTGAGCGGCCTTTCGGGTTATGACGCTATAGGACTCGTTTTATTGTGGATATAGATACTTTTGTACCTGTTTCCTCCAGCATCTTCACAAGGTCCTTTGCTGTTGTTCTGTGTTTGATTCGCACTTTTCGCATCAAAGTACATTCATCTCTAGGAGACAGAACGTGTCTCCTTCCTGAGCAGTATGACGGCTGCGTGGTCCCATGGTGTTTATACTTGCATACTATTGTTTGTACAGATGAACGTGGTACCTTCAGGCGTTTGGAAATTGCTCCCAAAGATGAACCAGACTTGTGGAGGTCTACAATTTATTTTCTGGGGTCTTGGTTGATTTCTTTTGATTTTCCCATGATGTCAAGCAAGGAGCCACAGAGTTTGAAGGTAGGCCTTGAAATCCATCCATAGGTACACCTCCAATTGACTCAAATGATGCCAAATAGCCTATCAGAAGCTTCTAAAGCCATGACATAATTCTCTGTAATTTTCCAAGCTGTTTAAAAGCACAGTCAACTTAGTGTAGGTAAACTTCTGACCCACTTCTGACCCACTGGAATTGTGATTCAGTGAAATACTCTGTTAACAATTGTTGGAAAAATGACTTGTGTCATGCACAAAGTAGATGTCCTAACCGACTTGCCAAAACTATAGTTTGTTAACAAGAAATTTGTGGAGTAGTTGAAAAACGAGTTTTAATGACTCCAACCTAACTGTATGTAAACGTCTGACTTCAACTGTATATCCGTTTCATGGGTAGACTATGACAGAAGTACAGTAGGTAAAGAATGTTTGTATCAATTCCAGGAGTTGATTTAAATTGCTGATTGCGCCTTTAGTGCATGTTAAATACACTATATATACAAAAGTATGTGGACACCCCTTGAAATTAGTGGATTCGGCTGTTTCAGCCACACCCGTTGCTGATAGGTGTATATAATCGAGCACACAGCCATGTAATCTACATAGACGAAATTGGCAGTAACTGTAACTGCTGTTATTGTGAAGTGGAAACGTCTAGGAGCAACAACGGTTCAGCCGCAAAGTGGTAGGCCACACAAGCTCACCGAACCGGACTGCCGGGTGCTGCACATAAAAATTGTCTGTCCTCAGCTGTAACACTCACGTCCGAGTTCCAAGCTGCCTCTGGAAGCAACATCAGCAGAATAACTGTTTGTCGGGAGCTTCATGAAATGTTTTCTGGACTGATAAATCACGCCTCACCATCTGGCCATCGTCCGATGGACGAATTTGGGTTTGGCGGCAACATATCCATGTTTTTTGTCAAAATGATTCAAGCTTAGTAAATTTGAATGCTCTCAACACCTCTTGGAAAGCCACTCTGGTGTGTAATTGTTCTGCAGAAAAAAAAGCTATCGCAGGTTTAGGTTTTCAGAAGACTATGGCAGGTTTTCCTAAAAAATGTTGCCTGTCATTTTCTCCTTTCATATTTATTTTGATCCTTTAGGCCCTGGTGGTAACAAGCACACCCATAACATGATGTTGCCACCACATTACTGATCTTATTACGCTGAGTGTACGAAACATTAAGAACGCTTTCCTACTTTTGAGTTGTTTCTCCGTTGGATCCTACGGAGGATTATTGATATCGACAATAAACAGGTTGATATAAAAAAAATATATATATTTTTGATATCAAAAATGCAATAAATAGATGTTTAAATGGCTACCCATAAAGTTCAGGTTCTTTTTTTCTGACCCATTTCAGCTATATAATTATCGTCACTGAGGGCTTAGGGCGAGCGAGATAAATAATTGTGCAATCACATAACTGTCTCTTCCCTATTTATTATAGGAATCATCACTTATTAATGAAGAGGTCTGCTAATGAGGTGGTTAGTGCAACCTTCACGTCCTCTGCGCTCTCTCCCTCTCTCTTTCCCAGTATCTCTCTCTCTCAGGCACATGTAACCTACTGTAGGCTAAGTGCAATATTGTCCAATATAATTATATGGGGGACTTTTCTCAGCTGTCCAATGTCTTCAAAATTGTAAACTATTTTTATTTTTTTATTTATCGTGTTATTTGTTGCCTCCAAAAATAAACGGTTCACTCTCGTAGGATGGATGGGGTGGTAATTTGACTTCGATGGACGCATTGCAGCTCACTATAGTACAAGTTTGAAGAGACACTGAAGAAGATGCTGGTTAATATAACAATGAATGATGATTAGCACACAGACACACTAAAAAAGCCCCTCAGAAAGAGATGAATGGCACAGAGTATTGATAGCACGTTAATCTACCACAGCATGTGAAACAACTCTCACATTCTTCAACAGTCTAAATTTGGATGACGAGCTCAGGACATCCTGCACCTGTTACAACCATTGTACTCATGCAGTGTGGTCCTGTCAGTTCGATCTGTACAGACATGTTATGTATTGGTTGTGTTATGGTGTGCGGTGACACTCTGTGCTTGAACAGCTCCCCTTTAAATTGCGACACGTCTGTGCCGCAACACTTGGTGTTGATTGGGCCAAATGTCTGGCAAAAGTCATTGCTGTGCAATGGAGAAATTGAATGTGACCAAATGTGTTTTATGGAAATTGTTGAAGGTAGAATGTGTGATTTGATCAAAAAATGATGTGGTCGTGTGTGTTGACAGAATCAAATGCACAAACCACAGGACACCTCTCTATTATCATGATTGATTGCTAAGAGGATATTTAAGATGATCTATTATATGTTGGGAAGATACTGATGAGGACTGAGTAATAACTGTAATAACAGTGTAATAACCAATTGCTGTACTAATCAGGGCCTACATATAGATATTGCATAACCCAGATTCGGTAGTCATTACTCAGCATCATCACCCATCTCCCTCCCTTCCAGGCATCGTGTCCATCATGAGTCTCTCAGCTCTGGCCTACGAGCGCTACATCCGGGTGGTCTATGCTCAGGTGGTGGACTTCCCCTGGGCCTGGAGGTGCATCACCCACATCTGGCTCTACTCCCTGGCCTGGACAGGGGCCCCTCTCCTGGGTTGGAACCGTTACACCCTGGAAATCCACCAGTTAGGCTGCTCCCTGGACTGGACATCCAAGGACCCTATCGATGCCTCCTTCATTCTCCTCTTTCTCCTGGCCTGCTTCTTTGTCCCTGTGGGCATTATGATTTACTGCTATATGAACATTCTCTACACGGTGCGAATGGTAAGAAGAAGGGCGAGACAGTCTCGCTCGTCTCTCCCTCCCATTTTCTTCTGTTGCTTCATGTTTACGTCAGTGTGGTTTTATGTCGATCGTCTTTTAGCGTAAAGGTCCAATGCAGCCATTTTTATCTCAATATCAAATCATTTCTGGGTAACAATTATGTACCTTGTGAACGTTTTGTTGGTCTATTAACTAATTTACCACCTGGTGATGTCACAAGGCAGGCCAAAACTCCATCCCACTAAAACAGGCTGAAATTGTAGGCGGTCTTTTCAAACTTATGCTAAAAGGGCATTATCATCATTTCCACAATTTCACAGTATTATTACTACCTCATAGTGTGGAAATACATATAGATATAACAAGGGAAAACTTGTTTTTGACTGAAAGATAGTTCCAAACCTCTGCCAATAACAGCCAGTTTTCAGTTTTCCCCTCCCCACTCAGACCACTCCCAGATAGTCTTAGCAACATTTTTGCTTGAGAAATTGCTATTTGCTAAGACGTTTTTTTTTTTTACCACTTTAATTGAAAACAATCACAGGAAAGTACTTAATTGGTACCCAGAAATGATTTGATAAGGAGATCAAAATGGCTGCAATGGACCTTTAACTAATTTACCACCTGGTGATGTCAACACGCAGGCCAAAAGTATTTTCAAACAGCACTTACGCTAAAAGGGCATTATCATCATTTCCACAATTTCACAGTATTATTAACCTCATAGTGTGGAAATATATATAAAACACAGGAAATCACGTTTTTGACTGCACTGGGCCTTTAAAGAGCTCAAGAGTAAATAAATAAATAAAATTGAAAAAATCCGACCAAGTCCAGAGTAAGGCTGATAAAGTGAACTGAACTGAACCAAACTAATCATAGATGCGAATGCCTAATACAGGATAAAGAAAAACCTTTCCTCCTAAGGACATTTTCTATGCAGGTTGATAATTATTGTCATGTCTCTTGCCATGGAGGCAGAACTTAAAATTTGCTATATCGTAAAAAAAATCATGAAAACAAAAATGACATTTTTGGTCTTAATATAAGTTTAGATTTAAGCAGTAGAGATAGCAGTGTGGTTAAGGTTAGGGTTAAGGTTAGAGTTAGGTTTAAAATCAGATGTTATTACTTTGTGGCAGTGCTGCCTCCAGGGCAAGATTCATGACAATAAATGCCCATCTGCATTTTCTCTGCGAAGTACAAACTTTCATGGACATTTTTGTTCCATTATCACACGGAATGACCACCACTTGATCTTTTTCCTTTTACCTTTTATCTCTAAATGTATCTAAATTTCCTCCATTCTTCCTTCCTCCTTCCTCACTCTTAAGTGCTTCAAATCATCCTGATGTACCACTTTACGACCCTGCATAGAGGGTTACCTATGAGGATTATAGCGGTTAAAGTAGTGGGTTCACTCAGCAGTGGACTGCACGGTTACTATGGAGAGTACAGTATGGTGTGGGGGGCTGTGTGCGTTTTTGCGCACATGCTTGTGTGTGTGTGTGTGTGTGTGTGTGTGTGTGTGTGTGTGTGTGTGTGTGTGTGTGTGTGCGTGCATGCGTTTGCGTGCGTGCGTGCTTGTGTGTGCATAAACTAATCTGATAAAATACTATAGTATACACTGTTGTGTTTTTACAGACTTTACTGTACTATTCACTGTAGTGTTTTTGCGGACTAAAGTCAGCAAAAACACTAGTACTTACTATAGTATTTACTGTAGTATACTGTAGTATTTACTGTAGTATACTGTAGTATTTACAGTTAACTGTAGTATAAATACTGTAGTAACATAACTATAGTATATACTATAGTAATTCATGTAGTGTTTTTGTAGATTGTCGTATACTGTAGTATTTTCTGTCGTTTTTTTGTGGACTGTAGTATTATGTAGTATTTTTGTATTGTTTTTGTGACATTACTGTAGTGTTTATTCAATTGTTTTTGCTTTATTATCTTTGACATACAGTGCCTTGCGAAAGTATTCGGCCCCCTTGAACTTTGCGACCTTTTGCCACATTTCAGGCTTCAAACATAAAGATATAAAATGGTATTGTTTTGTGAAGAATCAACAACAAGTGGGACACAATCATGAAGTGGAACGACATTTATTGGATATTTCAAACTTTTTTAACAAATCAAAAACTGAAAAATTGGGCGTGCAAAATTATTCAGCCCCTTTACTTTCAGTGCAGCAAACTCTCTCCATGTCACGTTCTGACCATCGTTCGTGTGTGTTTTCCTTGTTTTAGTGTTGGTCAGGACGTGAACTGGGTGGGCATTCTATGTTGGATGTCTTGTTTGTCTATTTCTATGTCCGGCCTGATATGGTTCTCAATCAGAGGCAGGTGTTAGTCATTGTCTCTGATTGGGAACCATATTTAGGTAGCCTGGGTTTCACTGTGTGTTTGTTGGGTGATTGTCCTTAGTGTTAGTTTGCACCAGTTTAGGCTGTTTCGGTTTTCATTACGTTTATTATTTTGCACTGTTTGTATTTGGATTCATGTTGCTATAGTCACAATAAACATGGATCGCAATCTACACGCCGCATTTTGGTCCGACTCTCCTTCACACCTAGAAGACCGTTACAGAATCACCCACCACCAACGGACCAAGCGGCGTGTCAACAGGCAGCAGCAGCAGCAAAAAGAGGAGTTACGTTGTAAGGATTTCTGGACATGGGAGGAAATCCTCGACGGGAGAGGACCCTGGGCTAAACCAGGGGAGTATAGCCGCACCAAGGTGCAGCCGAAGAAGGAACAGAGGCAGCAGGAGCAGCAGCAGCCGCAGTGGGAGAGAGCGTCATGGGAGGACGAATTAGACGGTAAAGGACCTTGGGCTCAGCCAGGAGAATATCGCCGTCCCAAGGAAGAACGGGAGGCGGCGAAAGCGGAGAGGCGCTGGTACGAGGAGGCAGCGCGGCGTCGTGGATGGAAGCCCGGGAGTCAGCCCCAAAAATTTCTTGGGGGGGGGCTAACAGGGAGTATGGCTACGCCAGGTAGGAGACCTGAGCCAACTTCCTGTGGTTACCGGGGGGCTAGAGAGACCGGGCAGGCACCGTGTTATGCTGTGGAGCGCACGGTGTCCCCAGTGCGGGTGCACAGCCCGGTGCGGTACATTCCAGCTCCGCGTATCGGCCGGGCTAGAGTGGGCATCGAGCCAAGTGCCATGAAGCCGGCTCTACGCATCTGGTCTCCAGTGCGTCTCCTTGGGCCGGCTTACATGGCACCAGCCTTGCGCACGGTGTCCCCGGTTCGCCTGCATAGCCCAGTGCGGGCTATTCCACCTCGCCGCACTGGCAGGGCGACCGGGACCATTCAACCGGGTAAGGTTGGACAGGCTCGGTGCTCAAGAGCTCCAGTGCGCCTGCACGGCCCGGTCTATCCGTCACCACCTCCACACCCCAGCCCTCCGGTGGCAGCTCCCCGTACCAGGCTGTCTCTCCGGCCCATCCGTCCAGAGCCTTCCTCCTCTCCAGCGCTGCCGGAGCCTCCCGCCTGTCCGGCGCCTCTGCCGGAGCCTCCCGCCTGTCCGGCGCCTCTGCCGGAGCCTCCCGCCTGTCCGGCGCCTCTGCCGGAGCCTCCCGCCTGTCCGGCGCCTCTGCCGGAGCCTCCCGCCTGTCCGGCGCCTCTGCCGGAGCCTCCCGCCTGTCCGGCGCCTCTGCCGGAGCCTCCCGCCTGTCCGGCGCCTCTGCCGGAGCCTCCCGCCTGTCCGGCGCCTCTGCCGGAGCCTCCCGCCTGTCCGGCGCCTCTGCCGGAGCTTCCCGTCTGCCCGGCGCCTCTGCCGGAGCTTCCCGTCTGCCCGGCGCCATCGGAGCTTCCCGTCTGCCCAACGCCGCCAGTGCCGCCCGTCTGCCCAGCGCCGCCAGTGCCGCCCGTCTGCCCAGCGCCGCCAGTGCCGCCCGTCTGCCCAGCGCCGCCAGTGCCGCCCGTCTGCCCAGCGCCGCCAGTGCCGCCCGTCTGCCCAGTGCCGCCAGCGCCGCCCGTCTGCCCAGCGCCGCCAGCGCCGCCCGTCTGCCAGGAGCCGCCAGTGCCGCCCGTCTGCCAGGGGCCGCCAGTGCCGCCAGTCAGCCAGGGGCCGCCAGTGCCGCCAGTCAGCCAGGGGCCGCCAGTGCCGCCAGTCAGCCAGGGGCCGCCAGTGCCGCCAGTCAGCCAGGGGCCGCCAGTGCCGCCAGTCAGCCAGGGGCCGCCAGTGCCGTCAGTCAGCCCAGCGCCAGCGCCGCCAGTCAACCAGGGGCCGCCAGAGCTGCCAGTCTGCAAGGAGCTACCAGTCTGCAAGGAGCCGCCAGAGCTGCCTGTCTGCAGGATGCCGCCAAAGCTGCTAGTCTGCAAGGAGCCGCCAGAGCTGCTAGTCTGCAAGGAGCCGCCAGAGCTGCCAGTTAGCATGGAGCAGCCAGGGCCGCCAGTCAGCATGGAGCAGCCAGGGCCGCCAGTCAGCATGGAGCAGCCAGGGCCGCCAGTCAGCATGGAGCAGCCAGGGCCGCCAGTCAGCATGGAGCAGCCAGTGCTGCCAGTCAGCATGGAGCAGCCAGATCTGCCAGTCGACCAGACTCTTCCAGATCTGCCAGTCGACCAGACTCTTCCAGATCTGCCAGTCGACCAGACTCTTCCAGATCTGCCAGTCGACCAGACTCTTCCAGATCTGCCAGTCGACCAGACTCTTCCAGATCTGCCAGTCGACCAGACTCTTCCAGATCTGCCAGTCGACCAGACTCTTCCAGATCTGCCAGTCGGCCAGACTCTTCCAGATCTGCCAGTCGGCCAGGATCTGCCAGAACCGCCAGCCGGCCAGGATCTGCCGGATCTAACTACCTGCCTGAGCTTCCTCTCAGTGCTGTGCTACCCATCAGTCCCGAGCTACTTCTGTCCCGAGCTGCCCCTCTGTCTCGAGCTGACCCTCTGTCCCGAGCTGTCATTAAGAAGGGTCACCTATCTAGGGACGCTAAGGAGGTGGACTAAAACTGTTATGGAGTGGGGTCCACGTCCAGCGCCAGAGCCGCCACCGCGGACAGATGCCCACCCACACCCTCCCCCATAGGTTTAAGTTGTGCGTCCGGAGTCCGCACCTTGGAGGGGGGGTACTGTCACGTTCTGACCATAGTTCGTGTGTGTTTTCCTTGTTTTAGTGTTGGTCAGGACGTGAACTGGGTGGGCATTCTATGTTGGATGTCTTGTTTGTCTATTTCTATGTCCGGCCTGATATGGTTCTCAATCAGAGGCAGGTGTTAGTCATTGTCTCTGATTGGGAACCATATTTAGGTAGCCTGGGTTTCACTGTGTGTTTGTTGGGTGATTGTCCTTAGTGTTAGTTTGCACCAGTTTAGGCTGTTTCGGTTTTCATTACGTTTATTATTTTGCACTGTTTGTATTTGGATTCATGTTGCTATAGTCACAATAAACATGGATCGCAATCTACACGCCGCATTTTGGTCCGACTCTCCTTCACACCTAGAAGACCGTTACACTCCAGAAGTTCAGTGAGGATCTCTGAATGATCCAATGTTGACCTAAATGACTAATGATGATAAATACAATCCACCTGTGTGTAATCAAGTCTCCGTATAAATGCACCTGCACTGTGATAGTCTCAGAGGTCCGTTAAAAGTGCAGAGAGCATCATGAAGAACAAGGAACACACCAGGCAGGTCCAAGATACTGTTGTGAAGAAGTTTAAAGCCGGATTTGGATACAAAAATATTTCCCAAGCTTTAAACATCCCAAGGAGCACTGTGCAAGCGATAATATTGAAATGGAAGGAGTATCAGACCACTGCAAATCTACCAAGACCTGGCCGTCCCTCTAAACTTTCAGCTCATACAAAGAGAAGACTGATCAGAGATGCAGCCAAGAGGCCCATGATCACTCTGGATGAACTGCAGAGATCTACAGCTGAGGTGGGAGACTCTGTCCATAGGACAACAATCAGTCGTATATTGCACAAATCTGGCCTTTATGGAAGAGTGGCAAGAAGAAAGCCATTTCTTAAAGATATCCATAAAAAGTGTCGGTTAAAGTTTGCCACAAGCCACCTGGGAGACACACCAAACATGTGGAAGAAGGTGCTCTGGTCAGATGAAACCAAAATTGAACTTTTTGGCAACAATGCAAAACGTTATGTTTGGCGTAAAAGCAACACAGCTGAACACACCATCCCCACTGTCAAACATGGTGGTGGCAGCATCATGGTTTGGGCCTGCTTTTCTTCAGCAGGGACAGGGAAGATGGTTAAAATTGATGGGAAGATGGATGGAGCCAAATACAGGACCATTCTGGAAGAAAACCTGATGGAGTCTGCAAAAGACCTGAGACTGGGACGGAGATTTGTCTTCCAACAAGACAATGATCCAAAACATAAAGCAAAATCTACAATGGAATGGTTCAAAAATAAACATATCCAGGTGTTAGAATGGCCAAGTCAAAGTCCAGACCTGAATCCAATCGAGAATCTGTGGAAAGAACTGAAAACTGCTGTTCACAAATGCTCTCCATCCAACCTCACTGAGCTCGAGCTGTTTTGCAAGGAGGAATGGGAAAAAATTTCAGTCTCTCGATGTGCAAAACTGATAGAGACATACCCCAAGCGACTTACAGCTGTAATCGCAGCAAAAGGTGGCGCTACAAAGTATTAACTTAAGGGGGCTGAATAATTTTGCACGCCCAATTTTTCAGTTTTTGATTTGTTAAAAAAGTTTGAAATATCCAATAAATGTCGTTCCACTTCATGATTGTGTCCCACTTGTTGTTGATTCTTCACAAAAAAATACAGTTTTATATCTTTATGTTTGAAGCCTGAAATGTGGCAAAAGGTCGCAAAGTTCAAGGGGCCCGAATACTTTCGCAAGGCACTGTAGAAGTGGAGGCTTTCTGCTTCCGGAAATCTACTGGAGAAATACTAAAAGAGCAAATTTTTCCATAACCTGTAGGTAAGACTGAGGTCTGAACGGAGAGCTCAGAGCTTCTGCTCTTTTCTATAACCTGTAGTAAAGTAAGTTAAGAGACTTGTAGGCTTGTAGGGAGAGCTCAGTGCTTCTGCTCTTTTCTATAACCTGTAGTAAAGTAAGTAAAGAGACTTGTAGGCTTGTAGGGAGAGCTCAAGGCTTCTGCTCTTTTCTATAACCTTTAGTAAAGTAAGTATTAGAGACTTGTAGGCTTGTAGGGAGACCTCAGGGCTTCTACTCTTTTCTATAACCTGTAGTAAAGTAAGTAAAGAGACTTGTAGGCTTGTAGGGAGAGCTCAGGGCTTCAGCTCTTTTCTATAACCTGTAGTAAAGTAAATAAAGAGACTAGTAGACTTGTACGGAGACCTCAGGGCTTCCTGCCCTTTTCTACCGCTCTTCTCAGTGTGTCTATCCAGTCGAGGTTTGGTAAGGGGGAGGGGATGTTGGAGTTGTCTTTTTGTCTTCTGCTACTTGATTTTAATGAAAACAAGCTTCATTGGATAATTAAATGTAAAGAAGAAAAATAAAGAAGACAAATAAAAAGAGGAGGGGGGATGGTGGGTAGGGGATAAGAACCCGGTATAGGGTAAGGTTTAGGGGGTAGGGTTGGGAATCAGATACGGACCCGGTTAAGGATAAGGGTTTGAGTTGGGAGTGGGATTTAATATCTTTATTAGAAAAAAAGAAAAAAAAATAGGGGATGGAAACTTGCTCTTCAGGTCACTTGGAGAGTGTGGTGCTTTGCGATTGTGGGTAGTTGGTTGAGGATGTTGATCGTGTTTCCATCTTCCAACAGGAGTGGGCAGAGAGGATTACACACAATATATGGTCTGTACTTGGAATGCATATTTCTCACTCATGGGTGGCACAAATTGCCACATGGGGGAGGGGAATGGGCAGGGTATATGCAAATTAAATACTGTACTTAAAAAAGTGTAGTGTTTTGCAGACTGTAGTGTTTTTGTGGACATTACTGTAGTATTTACTACAGTGCTTTTTTTGCAGATAATACTCTGGTATTTAATATAGAACAGTATTCTACAGTATATTACAACATTATATAGTTAGTACTACACATGATAGAGGGATACTACAGTGTGGAGTATAGTATTCTACAGTCTTCTACAGTTTACTCTAAAGTAAAATAAATGAATGTGGGTGTAGTCAATTCACCCGGATGTTTAGCGGTATCTGAGCAACGGCTTGGCACCGCTGCCTCCACTGAGCCTGTCTTTGCTTCTTTAAGTATTTACAACATTTAAGGAAGTAAGCCATTACTTTCTGCACAGCACCGATCGCTGCAGCTGTACGTAGTCCATCTGTAAATAGCCCAGCCAATCTACCTACCTCATCCCCATATTGTTTTTATTTACTTTTCTGCTCTTTTGCACACCAGTATCTCTACTTGCACATCATCTGCTCATTTATCACTACAGTGTTAATTTGATAAATTGTATTTTCTTCGCTACTATGGCCTATTTATTGTCTACCTCCTCATGCCATTTGCACACACTGTATATATACTTTCTTTTTCTATTGCGTTATTGAATGTACGCTTGTTTATTCCATGTGAAACTCTGTGTTGTTGTTTGTGTCGCACTGCTTTGCTTTATCTTGGCCCAGGTCGCAGTTGTAAATGAGAACTTGTTCTCAACTAGCCTACCTGGTTAAATAAAGGTGAAATAAAACAAATAAACAGCCCCAGGTCTCCAAGACATCAAAGCTTCCCTCAACCACTGAAGATCGGCCCTTCCCCTGCCCATGTTTGTTGATGGTGCTCTAAGAACCCTTGAGAAACTCAGTATAAACCTCTGACTCAACATTACAGGGAAACCTCAGTGAACTGCAGTCTTAGGGAATGCTGATTACTACTGGGCTTCGTAAGACCATCAAAGAGAGGTTTCTAAATTTGCACGCTCTGGAGTATTGTATCTTTCTCAAGAGAAAAACTTTGGCGAGCTTTAAAAGACTGTTATGTGAGAACTCTTCATAAATTATGCCCTAATCAAAGTTTCCATGACTATCAATGTCAGGAAGTGGGGCCAAGTCAGTTCGTGGTCCATAATTGATTAACAATTATATAGGGTAGTAAGGAGTGATTGACTGACTGACTGACTCATTTAATTGGTCTACCAAGACCAAATACTTTTTTCGATAGAGCAGTTTCAATCCGTTTAGACATTTTCTGACCATTGCCATTCAGACCATAAGCAGTGACTCAGGAATCTCTGCTCTCCCTGTCTGGTCTGTCTATTACTGCACAGATTCTCTATGCCCATGCTGATGCATAACCGAAGGTCAATGTTCTGTTATGCCCACCTGAGACTCAGATATTCAGTTCAGATTAAACGTTTTTGTGTGTGCCTAGGCCTACATACAGGTAAAACAGTACAGTATACACAACAAAGACAAAAATAAATAAAAGCTATTAAGTAACAACAAGGCTGACTTCCAATACCTACATCAAATTGAAAGCAATTGGCAAACTAAAAAGCTGACCGGAAAATATAAACAATGACAGGCTAAATCAACAGATACATCTGCATGATTCATTTAAATAAAAGGCATAAATTAAAGGTAGGTTGATTCTTACAATCAACAAGGACGCGTGACAAACAAAGCAAACTCAACCAAACAATGTCAAAATGAGGAAGTAGCCTCCAAATGAAATTTCAGGGATTTAATTAGAAATAAAACAAAATAGGGGATGGAAATTTGCTCTTCAGGATACTGGGAGGGCGTGGTGCTTTGTGATTGTGGGTAGGTGGTTGAAGATGTTGTTTGTGTTTGTGTTTCCATTGCCGACAGGAGCGGGCAGAAAGGATTACGCACAGGTCTCTGTAGGGAGCACAATATATGGTCTTATTGGTGGCATTCAGACTGTTAGTGGTGACTCAGTAATCTCTGCTCTCCCTGTCTGCTCTGCTCTGTCAAATCACCATTCGTACAGAGCTTTCACGACCCCTGCCACAGCACCGTTTGACACTATGCTACTTAAGATTTAATCACTTTTAAAGCCCATGACCACAGAGAGACTGTCAACGAATACAGCAAAGAGCTGCTGTTTTTATGAGTGAGTTCATGTTGAAGTTTTTATTCAGCACTGTCAACACTGTTCTTATTCAACACTATTACATAACATAAAACATGTTTTTCCTCACTTCCACTTGTGCTGCAGCTGCAATGAATGAGGAGCCAGGTGTATCGATAGGCCTGCGTTCTTATTATTATTAGCAGGTCGTCTTGTCTACTTTAATATCAAGGAATATTTCACATTCTCTAGTCATAGGAACAACATGAATTTGTGCATGACTGAGGCAGATATGGTGCGACTCGAGTTTCACCATCAGGTGGAAGACGGAGTCCCCTCTCTCTGGTCAGTCTCACTGGTAGAAAGGAAGGGGAGAGCAGGGACCGTGAGAGGCGGACCCTCTGTTGCTCTCTCCCTCCGCTGAGACTAATGCCTTTTCAAAATAACTGGGAACTCGAAAATCTCCAGCTTCCGACTTAAGTGCTTTCAAGACAACTGGGAACTTGTTAAAAAAAATCGTTTTGAATGTTTATCCAACTCAGAATTCCAAGTTGGAAACTCAAGCATCTTTCTAGACTTTCCGACCTCAAGATCACTGAGGTCATGATTTAACTTTGGTTATTTTCTGATTTCCCAGTTGTCTTGAAAGCACCATGACCATCATATGCAGATACCATCAGTCCAGTAAAAATAACATTTTCAATGATTTCAATTTATGGTCCGCAGTGCCTCGCAAGTGCTACACCAACGGATTTATTTTGTTATCAAAGCTCAAGTTTTTAAATATAGTATGATCTGAGAATAACAATATTGGCAGGAGAGGGATGTAGCCAATATTCTGTGATAATGGCCTACTACCCAAACACCTTTTTACCCTTATTTTACCTGGTAAGTTGACTGAGAACACATTCTCAGCAACAACCTGGGGGATAGTTACAGGGGAGAGGAAGGGGAATGAATGAGCCAATTGGAACCTGGGTATGATTAGGTGGCCATGATGGTATGAGGGCCAGATTTGGAATTTAGCCAGGACACCGGGGTTTACACCCCTACTCTTATGATAAGTGCCATGGGATCTTTAGTGACCACAGAGAGCCTGGTCACCTATTTAACATCCCATCCAAAAGACAGCACCCTACACAGGGCAATGTCCCCAATCACTGCCTTGGGGGATTGGGATATTTTTTTTAGACCTGATGATAGAGTGCCTCATACTGGCCCTCCAACACCACTTCCAGCAGCATCTGGTCTCCCATCCAGGACCAACCCTGCTTAGCTTCAGTGACAAGTCAGCAGTGGGATATAGGGTGGTACATCATTCCCACAGATCTGTTTTTATTAGGTTCATGTTACAATGTTTAAGTCATGTTTTAAGTCAT
Source organism: Oncorhynchus mykiss (assembly GCF_013265735.2). Taxonomy (NCBI): domain Eukaryota; kingdom Metazoa; phylum Chordata; class Actinopteri; order Salmoniformes; family Salmonidae; genus Oncorhynchus; species Oncorhynchus mykiss. The sequence continues at coordinate 62,940,216 of NC_048565.1, forward strand.
ACCCCTAATCTTACCTCATTCGCACACTGTGTGTAGATTTGTTTCTAATGTGTTATTGACTGTACGTTTGTTTATTCCATGTGTAACTCTGTGTTGTTGTTTGTCTCTCACTGCTTTGCTTTATCTTGGCCAGGTCGCAGTTGTCACGCCCTGACCATAGAGAGCCCTATGGGTTCTCGATGGGATTCTAGGTCAGGGCGTGACTCGGGGGTGTTCTAGGCGTTTTATTTCTATGTGGGTGTTTTGGTGTGGTTCCCAATTAGAGGCAGCTGATTATCGTTGTCTCTAATTGGGGATCATACTTAAGGTGTCCCTGTTCCCACCTGCATTGTGGGATATTGTTTTGTGTATGTTGCACCGCTGTTGTCACATTTTTGTTGTTAGTGTATTTATTTGTTGAAAGCGGCACTGCAAATAAAGATGTGGAACTCAACACACGCTGCAGATTGGTCCATCCATTATCACGACTGTGACAGCAGTTGTAAATGAGAACTTGTTCTCAACTGGCCTACCTGGTGAAATACATTGTTTTAATAAAAAAATCTGAGCGGTAGATCTCGGCTTGCTTTTTGACTGTGAAAGTGATCTTAACCACTGGTTGGTGATCACTGGTCTATGTCATGGAAAGAGCAGGTGTTCTTAATGTTTTGTATACTCTGTTTATAACTAATAGGTCAGTGGAAGGGACATATAACTGCAATGGTTATACAGGATGTCCCAATTTGTTGACATATTCTAAAGAGACCATGTTGGTAAGTGATGAGATTCTTTCCTTTTGTCATTCCCTAACAGCTCCGCTCCATCCAGGACCTTCAGACAGTGCAGATCATTAAGATCCTGCGCTATGAGAAGAAGGTGGCTGTCATGTTCTTGCTGATGATCTCCTGTTTCCTGGTGTGCTGGACACCCTACGCCGTGGTGTCCATGATGGAGGCCTTTGGCAGGAAGAGCATGGTCACCCCCGCCATCGCTATCATCCCCTCCTTCTTTGCCAAATCCAGCACGGCCTATAATCCTCTCATCTACATGTTCATGAGCAGGAAGGTGAGGGGACCCCTGACACACCTATGCTGATAGAGGAAATGCTTTGAAACGAGCCCTTTTCCAAATATAAAGGAAAATCACAGACCTCATTGATTTGGTTAGGCGCGCCCCCACCTAGTGGGCAAAACATTTAAGCTGCCCCCCTCTTGACAGTGGAGAGATATGTTACAGTTTTAAAGTAATTTTCCTGCAATTCTACACATTTTGCCATGAGGCGTACAGAAATTGTTTAAGTTTTAAAGCCAATTAAAACAAATAAAACACATTATGCCATGGGGTGGAGAGACAGTGTAGTTTTAAAACACATTTCATGCAATTCTACTCATTTTGACATGGGCAGAGATAACATTTAGCTGATTTAAAGCAAATTTCCTGCAATTCTATACATTTTGCCTTGGGTCAGAGAGAACTTTGCAGTTTTAATAAATCATGCCATGATTTATGCTATGTTCATATGATATCTGGGCGACAGTGACTAACAACATCAATGGGGCACGTTCCCTGCGTGCCAGTCAGTAATTCGGCATTCAAGGTTTAGATAGTTGGCTAGACTAAGGCTGTTGCTGTGACCCTATTACCACCACACCGGCGGTGACGAGTCATGAAGGCAGTCAAATTCCACATGACTGTTTAGTCAGGGTAATTAGGCTTCTCCAAGCTCTGATGATGCTGTTGGACATTAGTAGCCTACCAAACTTGTTAACTGCCTGGTACTCAGCACTCTATTGTCCATCTAATCACTCTGACATCAATGCAAATGTATTCGAAAATCTAATCAAATACTTCATGAGAGCCCATGAGCTCTCATGATGGCCGCTAATAAAAAGAGTGATGGCCGCTAATAAAAAGAGGAGGATTCTATTAGCTTTCTATAGGCTAGGCCTACTATATTTATTTCTCAACTTTCCTAATATTAAGCACATTGCTTATATTTACAACAGGAGAATAGCCTACCTGACTGGCATGAAAATAAACCACAGGGATAAGCGTCCTCCATGTATTTTTTCCCGCTGCCCATGTTTCGATACAGGTGCATGATAATGGTCCATTCTAAATCAAAGCAAATGTCATACATATATTATTTAGTATATGTAAAGACAAGATTAAATCAAGAATAGTCTGATGGGTGACTTATACAGTGGGGCAAAAAAGTATTTAGTCAGCCACCAATTGTGCAAGTTCTCCCACTTAAAAAGATGAGAGAGGCCTGTAATTTTCATCATAGGTACACTTCAACTATGACAGAAAAATGAGAAAAAATCCACTTTTGTTATTGACCAAATACTTATTTTCCACCATAATTTGCAAATAAATTCATAAAAAATCCTACAATGTGATTTTCTGGATTTTTTTTCTAATTTTGTCTGTCATAGTTGAAGTGTACCTATGATAAAATATTACAGGCCTCTCTCATCTTCTTAAGTGGAAGAACTTGCACAATTGGTGGCTGACTAAATACTTTTTTGCCCCACTGTATATTATCACTTGTGATTGATGCCCAGCGTAAGAAACAATGCCTTTTCTTTGAGACTTGTTCGAATCATAGTCGCACACCTAGCCTATAGGCCTATATGTGTTAATAATGTTTATCACAACGTAAGTGGCCAAATAACTTCTTAAAATTAAGAACATTAATCTGCTTTACTAAGGGTGTAGAGCCTAACGTGCGTGAGTTTCAACTTTGGAAGATAATTTTCACCATAAAAATGCAGCTTTATAATTAAAGCATTACATGCATAATTGCATTTGTGGTCACTTTTGATCATGGTGTTTTCCACTAATAGCCTACAACCATGAGCGCATTGCTGCACTTATAATGTGAAGAAATAGTATCAACATTTTAAGATAAACGTTCTGTTCTGTTGCATCAGCCACATTGCATAAAATGTTTTTTGGGATGCTAGTGGTTGTATTCATTTGATCTATCGCATCCCACATCTGTCCCAGACTATGTTTGGAATATTTATTTGTTGTACAGAATGGAATAGGTCGACTTTTGCTCTATGGGGGATTATAGATTGACATAGGCTAGTGCTTTTGCTGTTTGTTAGGCCTACTCATCCTGCTGGCTGACCAAAAAGTAAATGTGGACAGTTCTTCCAATATGCACCTTGAAATTGGATAAATCCTCTTTTGGCTAGTCGTCCCGCTAGTGGGAAACTTCCGGTGAAACTGGACGGTGCGCAATTCAAATAAATAATCAGCAAAATTATGGATATTAAACTTTTATGTACATACAAGTGTCTTATATCGGTGGAATGCTTAAATTCTTGTTAATCTAACTCTACTGTCCGATTTACAGTAGACTTTACAGTGATAGCATGCCATCCGGAAGTTTGAGGACAGCGCCCCACATCAAAATATTTTTCCACCGGCACAGGTTTCATAACTTCACAAATAGCGATTAAATATTCACTTTTTGAAAATATTCCTCTGATTTGTCATCCAAAGGGTCCCAGCTATTAACATGTAGTGTCGTTTTGTTAGATAAAATACTTCTTTATATCCCAAAAAGTATGTTTAGTTGGCGCCATCGATTTGAGTAATCCACTCGTTCAACATGCCAAGATAGGAATCCAAAAACCTACCCCTGAACTTCGTTTCAACAAGACCAAATACATTTCTATTGAATCCTCAGATACCCTAATATGTAACTAGACTCCACTGCTCAAAAAAATAAAGGGAACACTTAAACAACACAATGTAACTCCAAGTCAATCACACTTCTGTGAAATCAAACTGTCCACTTAGGAAGCAACACTGACAAATTTCACATGCGGTTGTGCAAATGGAATAGACAACAGGTGGAAATTATAGGCAATTAGCAAGACACCCCTAATAAAGGAGTGGTTCTGCAGGTGGGGACCACAGACCACTTCTCAGTTCCTATGCTTCCTGGCTGATGTTTTGGCCACAAATGTGCATGTGTCTGCTCAAACGGTCAGAAACAGACTCCATGAGGGTGGTATGAGGGCCGACGTCCACAGGTGGGGGTTGTGCTTACAGCCCAACACCGTGCAGGACGTTTGGCATTTGCCAGAGAACACCAAGATTGGCAAATTCGCCACTGGCGCCCTGTGCTCTTCACAGATGAAAGCAGGTTCACACTGAGCACGTGACAGACGTGAGAGTCTGGAGACGCCGTGGAGAATGTTCTGCTGCCTGCAACATCCTCCAGCATGACCGGTTGGGCGGTGGGTCAGTCATGGTGTGGGGTGGCATTTCTTTGGGGGGCCGCACAGCCCTCCATGTGCTCGCCAGAGGTAGCCTGACTGCCATTAGGTACCGAGATGAGATCCTCAGACCCCTTGTGAGACCATGTGCTGGTGCGGTTGGCCCTGGGTTCCTCCTAATGCAAGACAATGCTAGACCTCATGTGGCTGGAGTGTGTCAGCAGTTCCTGCAAGAAGAAGGCATTGATGCTATGGACTGGCCCGCCCGTTCCCCAGACCTGAATCCAATTGAGCACATCTGGGACATCATCCATCCACCAACGCAACGTTGCAACATAGACTGCCCAGAAGTTGGCGGATGCTTTAGTCCAAGTCTGGGAGAAGATCCCTCAGGAGACCATCCGCCACCTCATCAGGAGCATGCCCAGGCGTTGTAGGGAGGTCATATAGGCACGTGGAGGCCACACACACTACTGAGCCTCATTTTGACTTGTTTTACATCAAAGTTGGATCAGCCTGTAGTGTGGTTTTCCACTTTAATTTTGAGTGTGACTCCAAATCCAGACCTCCATGGGTTGATAAATTTGATTTCCATTGATAATTTTTGTGTGATTTTGTTGTCAGCACATTCAACTATGTAAAGAAAATAGTATTTAATAAGAATATTTCATTTATTCAGATCTAGGATGTGTTATTTTAGTGTTCCCTTTATTTTTTTGAGCAGTGTATAATATTTCATACGGAAAGAAGTATGTTCAATAGGAAAACAATATTAGCTGGTGCGTGTCCTCTTCATCGTGTGCGCATACACAAATTTCCAAGTAGTAAAACTCATTATTCTTACTCGTTTTAGAAGAAACAAGCCTGAAATCTTGAACATTGAATATAAATTGCATACTGGGAGCTGGATGTAATTATTTCCCTGTGCTTTCCAATGTCAGGGTATAGGCTCTCAAAAAAAAAAATTCTGGTTAGATTTTCTCCTACTATATCTATTGTGTTATACTCTCCTACATTATATTAACATTTCTACAAACTTCAAAGTGTTTTCTTTCCAATGGTACCAATTATATGCAAATCCTGGCTTCAGGGCCTGAGTAACAGGCAGTTTACTTTGGGTACGTTATTCAGACAGGAAGTGGAGAAAAAAGGGGCCTAACCTTATGAAGAAGGACGCTCGCGGTTGTGTCCCCGATGTGTCGGTCTTCATTTGTAGCCTGTGAGAGAGATCCGATCACGTGACCGAGAGCCATGTGAGTGAGAGGGCTTCCGATTGCACAGAACACTCAGGGTGAAGGGCACAACGCAGCACTCCGGGCCGCAAAAGGCATTGATTTTTTTAAGGGTGCATTACGGCCACAAAGGGATGCTGCCGTGAAATCCGAGGCATTATCAAGTGCTTGTCAAATTGTGAATGAGAGACTATTGGAGTGTACAGCCTGCTCAAAAAACAAGGCAGACCTCATGCAATTCAAGTAATGTTTTTCAAATCATCATTAGAATCTCATCATGCAGCCTTACAATGTATTACAAATCTAAAACATAGAGCCCAACATTTGTAGAGCAACTGAAGTTACATTAATAACTCTAAATTAAGCACATAGGTGTACCTATTTCTTTGATAACAGCTCAGCACAGAATAGCTGCATGTGCGCACTCCCTCAAATCTTTTGGAGACTATTTTATTCAGCTTTATTCAATTGTATTCTTCATACTATAAAATAATATCAAATAATGCCATGGAATTATGAGCAGATAAGTACAGCCGCAAGACTAACGTACCTAGCAATCTAAAAATGTTTAGCTAACATAGGCTAATTGAGTGACTGTCAGTGTCTGACGTAACGAGGAAAACTGCTAGTGCACAACCACATTTCGAAATGACACCCTGTATATTCTACTTTTCTAAGTCTCAACATTAAATTGAGACCCTGACTGAGTTCCTCTCTCTCTCTCTTCTCCTCCTCCTCCTGTCCCTCTGGCAGTTCCGGCGCTGCTTGTTGCAGCTGCTGTGCTCCCAGCTCTCGTGGATTCAGAGCAGCATCAAGGACCGTCCCCTGGCCCGGAGCATCGAGCGGCCTATTCGCCCAATCGTCATGTCCCACCGAAGAGGCGGGGAACGACCAAAGAAGAGGGTGACCTTCAGCTCCTCCTCCATTGTCTTCATCATTGCCAGCAATGACGTGAACCACCTGGACAACATGTCCAAGAGCGGCGGTATGTCGTCAGAGGGCATCCAGGTGCGGCCGCTGTGACAGAGCATTATGGGTACTGTAGTACATCATGCTACACCCATGTGACCATGGGAACTGACTAATCACTTCATATCACATGTTCCTCTGTAAACCTCAGAACTTCCTCTCATGAAACACAGAACCCAGAAGTTCCAAATCACCCTTCTGACACAAGACTATTGTTTTTCTTTTTAGCCTTTTCAAGATCCATCACTATAAACTGTAGAGACTTATTCCCAACCCTCTTTCACTGTGCATCAGAAGGAACAATCCCTTCCCTGTAACCGAATGATGTAGCTGTGAGTTTGTGACCTATTTCTCTTGTCTTGAACAGCCTTTGACATAGTCTCATGCTGAGCTGAGTGTTTTTAAACAGTACCTCCTGTGTCATAACGGAAGCCAGCAGTGTTAATGGAGAAAATGATGTTGATTATTACTATTTCCCTGGTTGGCAGCACTATTGTGCTTAATGAACTTACAGGGTAAAGCCTTACAATATTGCAGCAGCATATTCTGCACAACACTCTCTCTACCTTTGTCACGTCCAGATTCATTAAATATATTCTATATTCTGGGGTGAAAGTGGATTTCATTTCTTCCCGGTGCGAGGACCTCCTGTATGTGTGCACACACTTCATTCTTTTTTTTATGGGCCTATTCATAGAATTGCATATATAATCCCTATTAATTTAATAGGGTTTCTATGGGCCTATTCATAGAATTGCATATATAATCCCTATTAATTTAATAGGGTTTCTATGGGCCTATTCATAGAATTGCATTTATAATCCCTATTAATTTAATAGGATCTCTATGGGCCTAATCATAGAATTGCATATATAATCCCTATTAATTGAATAGGATCTCTATGGGCCTAATAGTCCCGATTTTGTTGTTTAACTTTTCAAATGTATTAGCCTACCTTTTAATGTGGCATAAACACAACCAGTCATTATGTTTTCATCTGATTGTCAAACAATTACTTCAAAAGGTTAATGTAGGCTTCCTGTGCATGTTACCCAGGGACGGCAGAACCATTTTTTTTGACGTGCGGTAAAAAATAGTTTATAACTTCCGACATTTGTTAGGCTATTTGTTAGGGAATTTGTCTGTAATTAGATATATGCAGGTTGTCTTCTGTCATTACTTGACGCTCGTCTAGAATACTAAATAAAGCCTTTGCTCACCAGAATAATGTCATAAACCGATCAATGCATCATCAACAATATAGTTGATGTCTGCAAAGTTTCTCTTTCATTTCCGCTTCTCTCATAGAGCAAGGGACCAGGGTGATTTTCCATGCAACATTTCCAAATGACAGTTTGACCGATTTTTGCATGCATATTTTATGTGGTTGAAAATGAAATACTTTCATCCTTTACAGTATGTCCCTGAAATAAATTGCACGTTAGACTACACACTGTCCCTAAGCGCGCATTCGCATTTTCTCAAGATGCTGTTCCAGTGGCAAAATCAACATTTAGTCAATAATTCTACTGAGGAAAACATTAATATTAGTTAGAATTATAATAGGCTACGTGAGGCCTACAGTCAGTGTCCAAGACCTCACCCACTGGGCAAAAACTGGTTGAGTCCACAAATGTTTATTTATTTAACTAAGCAAGTCAGTTAATTCTTCAGGATCAGTGTGCCTTCCACGGGACGGTTGAGCTAATGTAAGCTAATGCGATTAGCATGAGGTTGTAAGTAACAAGATAGTTTCCCAGGACAGAGACATATCTGATATTTGCAGAAAGCTTAAATTCTTGTTAATCTAACTGCACTGTCCAATTTACAGGCACTGCACTGTCCAATTTACAATTTAATTGCTCATGGTCCAGTCAATAACAGGATTGTATTTCTGGAGCCAAGAAAATGCCAAATACATTGGAACATGGGGGGGGGGGACTGTATGGTCTCACTAGTGTTTTCCTGATACCCGTATCTGAATGGGCACAGTGCTGTGGGTGACTCTTCCAATAGAGCGGCTGTCCATTGCCCTTGCATCCATTGGGACAGAGAGAATGAGGGCGATGAGGGAATCGATGTCCCGTGGTATTTCCCGAGCTGCGAGCTCGTCCTTTATCCCCTCCGACAGTCCGTGGAGAAAGGTGTCAAACAGAGCCTTCGGAATCCAGGAACTGGAAAAATCTACTGCGAAAATCTACTGCGTAGTCTGCCACACTACGGGAGTTATGATGAACCTGCAGTAGTTTGAGCCGCCTCCCTCCCGGTCATCAGAGAATCGAAAACCTTCCTCACTTCCGGGATGAATCCCTCCAGGCTATGGCACACAGGGGATTGCAGCTCCCACACAGCCGTTGCACAGGAGTGCGCCCTTCCGGACATTAGCGTGATTAAATACGCTATATTCGATCGGTCCGACAGGAACGAAGAGGGCTGGAGTTCGAAAATGAGGGAGCACTGGGAAAGGAATGCCCTGCAGGTACCAGGATCGTCTGATTAATGCTACGGAGGTGGTAAGTGGGGTTCTCGAGGAGCTAGGATAGGTTGAACAAATCCACTAGTAGTTGAGCGGTTCCTGGGTGGTTCAGAGGTCTCAGAGGTGGTGGGCTGCCTATGAGCTAACTCACTGATTTGCTCCATTATAACCTTGAACCCTGGTTGTGGCGTTCCGTCAGGGAACCAAGCCCTTCCAAAAGGTCCCGAAGCAGCTCTTCATGCCTCCCAATGGTGGCTCCCTGCAGGGAGACAGCGTGATGGAGCTGGTCCCAGTCTGCTGGGTCTGTCATGGTCACTTTGTACTATAATGGCACAAGGCGAGACACAAATGCAGACCCATGAGGCAGATGGTTGACCTCCGATATTTATTGTATCAAAAGGGTCAGGCAAAAGGAAGGTCGGGGACAGGCGGGAGTTCATAAACCAGTCCAAACAGTACGAGGGGATAGGCAAGCTCGAGGTCAGAACAGGCAGAGCGGTCAGGCAGGCGGATTCGGCGTCAGGGCAGGCAAGGGTCAAAACCAGGAGGGCTAGGAAAACACTGAGTTGTAAAAATAGGAGCTAGGAGAAATGCTGGTTGACTTGGCAAAACAAGACGAATTGGCACAGAGAGACAGGAAACACAGGGATAAATACACCCGGGACTAATGGGGGGAAAAGCAGACACCTGAAGGTGGGTAGAGACAATCACAAAGACAGGTGAAACAGATCAGGAAGTGACATTACAATGTAGAAAATAATTTTAAAAAAGAAAGAATAACCCTTGAATGAGTAGGTGTTCTAAAACTTTTCACCGGTAATTATATATATACACTGTACAGTTGAAGTCGGAATTTTGCATACGCCTTAGCCAAATACATTTAAACTCAGTTTTTCACAATTCCTTACATTTAATCTTAGTAAAAATTCCCTGTCTTAGGTCAGTTAGGATCACCACTTTATTTTAAGAATGTGAAATGTCAGAATAATAGTATAGAGAATTATTTATTTCAACTTTTATTTCATTCATCACATTCCCAGTAGGTCAGAAGTTTACATACACTCAATTAGTATTTGGTAGCATTGCCTTTACATAGTTTAACTTGGGTCAAATGTTTTGGGTAGCCTTCCACAAGCTTCCCACAATAAGTTGGCTGAATCTTGGCCCATTCCATCTGACAGAGCTGGTGTAACTGAGTCAGGTTTGTAGACCTCCTTGCTCATACACACGCTTTTTCAGTTCTGCCCACAAATTTTCTATAGGATTGAGGTCAGAGCTTTGTGATGGCCACTCCAATACATTGACTTTGTTTTCCTTAAGCAATTTTGCCACAACTGTGGAAGTGTGTTTGGGGTCAGTGTCCATTTGGAAGACCCATTTGCGACCAAGCTTTAACTTCCTGACTGATGTCTTGAGATGTTGCTTCAATATATCCACATCATTTTCCCGCCTCATGATGCCATCTATTTTGTGAAGTGCACTAGTCCCTCCTGCACCAAAGCACCCCGACAACATGATGCTGCCACCCCTGTGCTTCACGGTTGGGATGGTGTTCTTCGGCTTGCAAGCGTCCCCTTTTTCCTCCAAACATGACAATGGTCATTATGGCCAAACAGTTCTATTTTTGTTTCCTCAGACCAGAGGACATCTCTCCAAAAAGTACGATCGTGCGTCCTCCGATACACAACCCAACCAAGCCGCACTGCTTCTTAACACAGCGCGCATCCAACCCGGAAGCCAGCCGCACCAATGTGTGGGAGGAAACCCCGTGCACCTGGTGTCGTGGAGGATCGTTACAAAATATAACACTTACAAGAACCTGTGAATTCAATATAGGCTTTTAATACAAACATATCAGAAGCCTAGATGGTCCGCGGAACACACACCTTCCCAGAGCACTGGCTCTGTATTTATACACACACAGTATATGAGTCCATTCCATATGTTAATGGAGTTACTTCCCTCAGGTCATCGGCCACCATTATCTTTCAGTCCAGGCTTCCTCCATGTTCATGCCTAATAACGCCTGTATCCGCTCTTGATTAGATTACAATGGTGGCAGGACCCTCTCGTGTCCTAAAATTAATATATGTCTATCTTACCCTAAGCACTTATGGCCTTTAACCTAAGCACTTATGTCCTTTACCCTAAGCACTTATGGCCTTTACCCTAAGCACTTATGTTTGTTCCTCTCTATCTAATCTTTATAATGGCATCCTGCTCTATCCATAATAGATCATGTATTTAAGTGTCACCTCCTCCTCTTTGCCCTAAGCCCTTATGCACAGTAAAGCACGCATGGCTTCGGCCATTACACTTATGTCTGTTTAATCTTTGGTTTCCTGTCCACTTTCTGTTTGTGGTCTAATGTACACCTGTCTTTGCTCAATAGTGTCATATCTGTCTCTATATGTAACAATAACTACAACACTGGCAACCTTGGTTAGCGCGCACTGCGCCCAGCCCGCCACAGGAGTCGCTGGTGCGCGATGAGACTAGGACATCCCTACCTTGCCAAGCCCTCCCTAACCCGGAAAACGCTAGGCCAATTGTGCGTCGCCCTACGGACCTCCCGGTCGCGGCCGGTTACGACAGAGCCTGGGCGCGAACCCAGAGTCTATGGTGGCACAGCTTTTAAAATATATATTTGACAATATATCAACCGAGTGTGTAGGTTTTTCAATAACAGCGGGAGGAACAATGGCGGTTTTACTCATTTGCGCAAAAACTCACTTCTAATCTGCCAATTATATGCATATTCTAGCATCTGGTCCTGAGAAATAGGCCGTTTATTTTGGGAACGTTATTTTTCCAAACATAAAAATAGTGCCCCCTAGCTTCAAGAGGTTACAGCCACCACTAACATTGAGTGGCTGCTGCAAACATACTGACTCAACTCCAGCTCACTTCAAGAATGGAAATGGATGGAAATGTATGTAAAAAATGCATCACTAGCCACTTTAAACAATGCCACTTAATATAATGTTTACATTCCCTACATTACTCATCTCATACGTATATAGTGTACTCTATATCATCTACTGCATCTTGCCATCTTTATGTAATACATGTATCACTAGCCACTTTAAACTATGCCACTTTTATGTTTACATACCCTACATTACTCATCTCATATGTATATGCTGTACTCGATACCATCTACTGCATCTTGACTATGCCGTTCTGTTCCATCACTCATTCATATATCTTTATCCACATATTCTTTATCCCTTTACACTTGTGTGTATAAGGTAGTAGTTGTGGAATTGTTAGGTTAGATTACTCGTTGGTTATTACTGCATTGTTGGAACTAGAAGCACAAGCATTTCGCTACACTCGCATTAACATCTGCTAACCATGTGTATGTGACAAATAAAATTTGATTTGAGTTAGGCAGGTTACCTTAGTGTTCTTGGGAACAGGGGCTATGGTGGTCTGCTTGAAACATGTTGGTATTACAGACTCAGTCAGGTACTGGTTAAAAATGTCAGTGAAGACATTTGCCAGTTGGTCAGCGCATGCTCGGAGTACATGTCCTGGTAATCCGTCTGGCCCTTTGGCCTTGTGAATGTTGACCTGTTTAAAGGTCTTACTCAGTCGGCTACGGAGAGCGTGATCACAGTCGTCCGGTACAGCTGGTGCTTTCATGCATGCCTCAGTGTTACTTGCCTCGAAGCGAGCATTGAAGTAATTTAGCTTGTCTGGAAGGTTTGTGTCACTGGGCAGCTCGTGGCTGTGCTTCCCTTTCTAGTCTGTAATAGTTTGCAAGCCCTGCCACATCTGAGCCGGTGTAGTACGACTCGATCTTAGTCCTGTATTGACGCTTTCTCATAGTGACTTCTTTTTGCCGTCTGCTTATATGCATTTCCTTGCATTTGCAACTTCAATCAAAAAACATTACTGTGGTTTTAACGTACTGATCATGAGGATAATAACTTTATTTATGTATGATTCATTTAATAACACGTCCACACAAATCCAACATATGTTATTTTCTGGCAAGCATGTCACATTGACCTGACATAGAACTGGGACAATATGCCCTAAATTATCTGGATTATCTAGATTAGTTACTGTACCATGACTGACATGAAAAATATAAATGCAACATGCAACAATTTCAACGATTTTACCGAGTTACAATTCATATAAGGAAATCGGTCTATTGATGTGAATTCATTAGTCTGTCTGGTGAGTATGCAGGTGATTGAATAACTGGAACATTTTCAGCTTCCATGAATTGTGTACAGATCCTTGCGACATGGGCCTTGCATTATCATGCTTAAACAAGAGATGACAGCAGCGGATAAATGGCCTCGGGATCTCGTCATGGCATTCAAGTTGCCATTGATATAATGCAATTGTGCTCATTGTCGATAGCTTATGCCTACCTATACAATAACCATACCGCCACCATGGGGCGTTCACAACGTTGACATCAGCGAACTGCTCGCCCACACGACTGGGATTCTGGATTAATCCGTGAAGAGCACATTTCTCCAGCGTGCCAGTGGCCATTGAAGGTGAGCATTTGCCCACTGAAGTTGATTACGACCCCGGTCAGGACAATAAGCACACAGATGAGCTTCCCTGAGACGGTTTCTGACAGTTTGTGCATAAATCCTTTGGTTATGCAAACCCACATTTTCATCAGCTGTCCGGGTGGCTGGTCTCAGACGATCCCCCAAATGAAGAAGCCAGATGTGGAGGTCCTGGGCTTGCCTGGTTACACGTGGTCTGAGGTGAGGCCGGTTGGATGTACTGCCAAATTCTCTAAAATGACATTGGATGCAGCTTATGGTAGAGAAATGAACATTCAATTCTCTGGCACCAGCTCTGGTGGACATTTCTGCAGTCAGCATGCCAATTGCACGCTCCCTCAACTTGAGACAACTGTGGCATTGTGTTGTGTGACAAAACTGAACATTATAGTGGCCTTTTATTGTCCCCAGCACAAGGGGCACCTGTGTAATGATCATGCTGTTTAATCAGCTTCTTGATATGCCACACCTGTCAGGTGGATTGATTATCTTGGCAAATGAGAAATGCTCACTAACAGGGATTTAAACAAATTTGTGCAAAAAAAATGTTTAAAAAATAAGCCTTTTGTGCGTATGGAACATTTCTGAGCTCTTTTATTTTAGCTCATAAAGCATGGGACCAACACTTTACATATTTTTGTTCAGTCTACATTAACACAATGTTCCTCACAGGCCTTCAATTACAGTAAATCAAATCTTTATTGAGTACATGATCAAAATCTTATTGGTAATTGGGTTGCAGAACTCTGTCTTTATCCCATCTGTTTTGAGGTCAGTTGATTTGATCTCTGCTGTTTGTAGCTCAGAGTGGTATGACCCACAACCCCTCAGAAGGGACTCTTGAGGGCCTGCAGCCTGGACCACAGCTGCTCGATGGGGATATTTGGCATGCTAGGGGGGTATCTGACAAGCAGGTAGGAGCCCCCCGCGACAGACACTGCAGCACAGAACAACAGGCCTTGGTTGATCACCTGAGGGGAAGATAATCAACTTTTTATTGATCTCTCTAAGGCTTTTGATACAGTTGATCATGCTATACTAAGGCAGAGATTGTCGAGTGTAGGTCTTTCAGAGCATGCAGTTGCATGGTTTGCGAACTATCTGTCTGATAGAACTCAGTGCACTCAATTTGATGGGCTTATGTCTGTTAAATTGTCTGTCTTTAATGGTGTGCCCCAAGGCTCTGTACTCAGTCCTCTCTTATTCACTATTTAAATACATGATTTAGACAAATGTCCAAAATGCCCAACTTAATTTTTATGCTGATACTGTTATTTACTGTTGTGCCTCGTCTCTTAAAAAAGCTTTCTAGAACTTGCAAACTGCTTTTTATACTGTTCAACATACCTTGTGTCAATTGAAGCTTATCCTCAATACTGACAAAACTAAACTAATGGTGTTTTCTCAAGCAAGAAATAGACCTCTGAACCTTTCACATATTACTACCTGTCAGGGCAAGGAGATTGAGGTTGTAACCTCATATAAATATCTTGGAATTTTAATTGATGACGGCCTCTCTTTTAAATTGCATATTCAACAACTTACAAAACAATTGAACCTGAAATTGGGATTTTATTTTAGGAATAAGGCCTGTTTTTCTTTTGAAGCCAGAAGGAGGCTAGTATCAGCTACATTTATGCCTTTACTAGACTATGGGGATATTTTATACATGAATGCTTCCGCTCGGTGTTTGACATCCATTGACACCCTTTACCATGGCACTTTGAGATTTATTTTAAACTGCAAAACCCTTACGCACCACTGCACTTTGAATACCAGGGTTGGCTGGCCTTCTCTAGTCACTCGTAGGCTCAGGCACTGGTATACTTTTATTTACAAAGCCATTTTGGGTTTACTACCTTTTTATTTTGGCATTTTATTGTTCAGAAATGTGGTGGGTACTCTCTTCGTTCGCAGGACTTTATCCTACTAACTGTTCCAAATGTCCGAACTGAATTTGGTAAAATGGCTTTTATGTACTCTGTGCCATCGTCTTGGAACGCTGTACAAAATACTTTTCAACTGGAAGAACTTGTCCCGATTGGTATTTTTAAATCACTGATGAATGATCTTGAGACTGATTCCCTGACCTGTCAATGTTTTTAATTTGCTGTTTTTGATTTTGTTATACTCTTGTGAATTCTATGGTTTTTACTAGATTACTTGTAGTTTTTCATGTTGTTTGTCTGTAATTTTTGTAATGACTTGGTGCTGTCTATCTTGGCCAGGACGCTCTTGAAAAAGAGATTTTAAATCTAAATGAGCCCTTCCTGGTTAAATAAAATAAAAAAACGTTAATTTTCCACTTAATTCCAACATTCATCCAAAAATCCCATCCATCCATTTTCAAGGTACAATTTTACCACTGTGATGTTATTTTCAAAGAATGTTGGCTATAGCAACAATTTTCTCCCCCTTCTCCTCTGTCCCTTCGCCTACACGTGCCGTTTTGTCTGTACTCGAGTGACGTTTTGAAGAAACTTTGACATTATCCCACATCCATTTGTTACGACAGACGTCAAAGATGGCAGGTCAGACAACGTGAATCAGTGCCAGGGACAACAGGCTCGACTAGCAACCTCAGCCCCTACAAATCATAATAGCCACCGACCATATCTGTTTGTCAGACAGGGAACTATTTTTTAAATATATTTTTTATTTAACCTTTATTTAACTAGGCAAGTCAGTTAAGAACAAATTCTTATTTACAATGACGACCTAGCCCGGCCAAACCCAGACGACGCTGGGGCAATTGCGTGCCGCCCTATGAAGGACCCAATCAAGGCTGGATGTGACACAGCCTGGATATGCACCATCTTCTTTTTGGTTGCAACAAGACTAGTGTTCTACATTATAACTTTGCTAGGTCACTCAGGTTAGAATCAATTCCCTTTTTCTTATCTTGCTTTTGAAAACATTTGTTGAAAGCAATACTCAAGCAGCAGTAGGTTAACGCATACTTGCCCTTTCAAAATGTCAGCAAGGCCAGATAGGCAGAGAAAGACAGCATAAACTGTCTAAAAGAAAATGTATGCACTTAAAGACCCTTGAACAGTGTAGAATGAACGTGTACAATGTCCTTTCTTACTTTGTCTTGCCAGTGCCAGTGTTTTACCACCTTATGGTACCTTGTCCTGGTAAATGTAACCTGGGAACAGTGTATGGTGAGAGACAGAGATGTATACAGAAACACACAGAAACAGAGTTTTAGAATGCTTCGCAGTAATGCACACTTAAAATCATATTAAAATGAATTCAATTTCATGTATTATCCAACTGGACTTAAATGTACTAGGAAACACTTGCCATGGTGTATAAGGGAATTATTGTCCTTGGCATGATAATGTGAAGGAAATTGTCAACGTATTTTCGGAACAGGAACCATTTGGAATTGACGTGTTCCCGCATCTAGAAGGATGCAAAATACATCTGTTAGCAAATCGAACCATCTGTGCTCATCGTAATGAAAAGCCCATTATTTCTCCTGTAATGCATGTCGTTGCAGTGACATTCACATGCATTACCTGCAGTATCATACACCTTCTGCTTTTTTTAGCCTTCAACATTTCACCCCCACAAACAAACAAGCTCATTAAAGACCAATAGGTGCCAATTTTCACAAGTATGTCCATAGAGCGACGGCTACCTTTTGCTCTGTAGTCAGGTGTTCTTATGATTCTGAAGGACTCTTGCCAAGGCGTTGTGGGTGTGTGTTTTCACGTGTGTGATCTCTGGGAAGAATGGCTACAGCGCCAATGTGACCGTATGCACGTGGAGAGTAATACTAAGACCAATTACTGTCTTTGGGCACAGATAAATGAATTAAAAGGATGGATGGTTAGAGAGAGCTGGCTTCCTGTCAATTACTCTGGACTCAATCAACCCAACCCAAGTACAGGTGCTCGGCCTGTGCATATTCTCTCTGCATATTTTGGAAGACAAGAGCTATGAAATTGAAATGACAGTAATAAGTTGCGCTAATTGTGTCAGAGAGCCTTTGGGAACGGGGGATACCTACAGTAGTTAGTTGTACAACTGAATGCATTCAACTGAAAAGTGTCTGAATCAGACAAGGTAAAAATCTGTCAGCTCAGGGATTCGATCCAGCAACCTTTCGGGTTACTGGCTCAAAGCTCTAACCACTAGGCTACCTACCACCCTGTCTTAGTGTGTTTGTGTTATCATGTCTTCTTGGTGCCACAAATTCATTCAGTGGCGCTTCATTAAATGCTGGAGATTATATATATTTATCCATTTGTAAAAGCCATAATTGTGAAATGATGTTGAATCAATGAGAACGGCCGTTAAGCTATTGATTGAGGCAGACAGAGGCCAAGGTAAGTAGATAGTCTATAATGTTAAAAGTGATATGATATTCAGCTCACATTTTCCCGCTGTAGTTCAGTTGGTAGAGCACGGTGCTTACAATGCCAGGATAGTGGGTTTGATTATTGGGACCACCCGTATGTAAGAAAATGAATGCTGTTACTTTGGATAAAAGTGTCTGCTAAATGGTGTATACATATTTGTGCTTTCATTCAATTGGAAGGTCATCACCATCCCTTTTCTAAACTAAGTGTTTCATTACCTATATGGAACTTTTCATCATATAGTTCTATAGATCCAGTGTCGCTGAAATCTGGGCGTACAGTTTGATCACTGTAGTTGTGTATGGCAAAATTGGGTCGTATTCATTAGGCACCAAATGAAAGAAGACAGACTAATACAAAGAGGAACTACTTGGACTTCATTTCTGTTTTCCAGAGCACAACATTTTAAACAGTTTTTCCGTAGCATGCCCTAATGAATAGCCTCAGACCCTGGTGATTGATTTTTCTTTTAAGTACTAATATCTAAATGGGTACTACATTACTTCAACGTAGTTGTACATGGCCAGGTCTGCAATAGCTTGGCCGTCTGGGACTCGGACTCTGGTGTACTCAGGCAGAACAGCACCTGAAATAAAAAATGAGAAATAGCATCGAATGAACAGATTATATGTAATTGGTTAGAATGAAAATGTGTCTACCTTTTCCAAACACCCTCAGACGCGCACATGTGCATGAAATGAAACATGGATATTCTGCGCCACTAACAAAACAAACTCATTTAGCAGGCGTCAAGGGGGAACGTGGATGCTGATGCTCTGGTGCTCTCACTTTCAAAGCGTATTTGCCTTGCAGTCTGTAATATTATGTGTGTTTACTCACTGAAGTCTTCGTTGAGCTGGTCCATGATTTCGTTTAAAACAAGGCAGTCTTCAAAGCCCTGAACGATGAGTTAACAACATGTTTCAAATAACATTGAGTCAACATATCTTATATTAACAATTAAATGGCACTGAGCAGTTGTTTTGATCCAAATGCGAATTACAGTGAATGCATCAATAGCATAGAGTATGTATGTGGTTGAGTGGCATACAATTAACCTATGACCTTGGCATTGCTAGCACCATACTCTTAGCTGATCCACAAGAGACCACGGAGGTCTCATATCTTCCATCCTCCTCCCCCTCTCACTGTCCCACTCTGTATATACTACATGTATTTCTACTTACTGCGTTCATCCCCTGACCGTAGAATGGCACCATAGCGTGGGCTGCATCGCCCATAAGGACGCACTTGTCACCAAAGTGATATGAGGAGCACTTCACGGACACCATGGCCTGGGCTGGCAGACGGAAAAAATCCCTCTTAAGGGCCTCCCTGTGAGACACAGAATGACCACTATGACATTGATATGCATAGTGTGGTACGTGCTGATTTCTCACATACAGCTGCACTGTAATACCTCATCCATGCTCTCTTTTCAACCACTGTATCTCATAAGAGGAGAATATAATCATATTCTTCAGGCTTGCATTGGCAGAGGAGTGCAGCTAGGACTTCAAACAACACACTGAGCTAGGGGTGTTTTACTGTAGGCGTAGCATTCTCTAATTGAAAATAAATAAGCAAATTCAACTGTGAATTTAGACTGTGTGTGGGGGATTCTAAAAGTAAACAGCAATTCAGCGGTTTCTCCTGCCTCATTTCAAATCAACCCTGAAAATACCTAGAGTTACACACCTCCGCTGTTTCCCCCACCCCGTCCATGTCCTATCTCACTATCAACTGCAGCTTGCTGTTCAGTTCAAATTGAAAACTCAGCTCCCCAGGTCACGTGACGTTGGGTCAGTAATTACACGCTCGAGAGACAGCGGCTGTTTGAGCTGTCCTGATGCAGGAAATTGATAGGGAGAGGGAGGGATGAAGGGAGGTAAGGATGGACAGCAGGATGGAGGGACAGGGAAGAGAAAGTCACTTACGCTCCTATTAGTGGGATGGCATCGGGAAAGTATTTCTGGAAAAACTCGATGACCTTGTCGCCCGTGGTAACTTTCTCAAACTCCTCAAATGGCATGAAGAGTGTGCAGTTGAAAGTCTTGTCCTAAGAACAAACAATATGGAGATTAACGCAGTAAGCCTGAACATCTGGATCAAAAATGGGGTTTCGGTTGTGGGAGTGGCGGGGGGGGGTTAAAGTTAACTTCCTGCAATTCTATGCATTTTGCCATGGCTAATGCTGTGTTCTTATGCTCAAACATTTAAACAAAATCAATACTCCTGAATTCATTATTTTAGTGATTGGTAATTGTCAAATATTTATTATTGAAAAATATATCGATCACTATCTTTTCTACATACTCTATATCTAGTTTTAGTAGTTTCAATTTAAATACAGAAAGTTTTTTTTGTTTTTACCCCTTTTTCGTGATATCCAAATTGGTAGTTACAGTCTTGTCCCATTGCTGCAACTCCCGTACAAACTCGAGAGCCATGCGTCCTCCAAAACACAATCCTGCCCAGCCTCACTGGCTCTTGACACACTGCTCGCTTAACCCAGAAGCCAGCCGCTGGCTGTGTCGGAGGAAACACCGCACAACTGCCGACTGTGTCAGCATGCATGCGCCCGGCCTGCTACAGAAGTTGCTTGAGCGCGATGTGACAAGGACATGCCGGCCGGCCAAACCCTCCCCTAACCCCGACGACACTGGGCCAATTGTGCGCCACCTCATGGGTCTCTCGGTCACAGCTGGGATCGAACCCGGGTCTGTAGGGACGCCGCCACTTGGGAGGCCGTGTTTTTTTATTTTTTACACTATGCAGTAAAAAACCTGATTGTGTGAAATGAGAGCACTTTCTTATTAATCAGGATTCAGTTAACCATGCTCTCAGTAACCTTGTCTGAGACCTGATGACTTCCGTTAACTCCCTGAGTGGCTAACATGCCATGCATCTAGTTGATGGATGTTGCTTATTGGCAAATCCATTACTTAGTCCGTTAATATGCATCAACGTCCACACCAGCATGGTCATGTGATCTGCGCTGGCCAAAATGGATAATCCACTTGGACTGATGGATGTGGAGTAAAGAGATGATGATGGTGGGTGTGTTAGCAGCTGCCGGGTCAGCCCTGGCTATCCATCAGCATCAGGCCAGCCTATCCCATGCGTCCTAAGAGTGTCGTTACCGTGGAGTTTCCCCGGCAGCAGGGCATTTTTCACCGTCCTCCCAATGCACACTGGGGCTGTACTGAGTAACAGTACTAATGTACCCTTGAATTAAGTGCTTTAACCTGGCCACAAAACAGAACAGCTTTCTCTGAATCAGTCAGGCAGAACTATCATAATGGTATTAATAGTAGCAGTTGTGGAGGCTGAGAGATGGGATTACTGACTATCTGCTTTGCTGACATTTCTTTTGAATGTTCACATCTGTTAAAAAGTAGGGCTGGACCTGTGGGACCCAGGGTATTTGTGAAGATGGTGAAAAAGGTTTTGTGACTAAATAATTTATTTTTGGTAAAGTGAACATTGGGCGCTGGACCAAGAGACCTATGTTCTGAGGTCAAGGGTCAAATAACCCTGTTTATACTGTGACTTCCTAACGGTGTCTCTTTTGCAACATGACATACTGTATAAATACACTATGTCATTATTGTGACATATACAAGTACAGCTTAGGTGCGATATACAGTGCATTTGGAAAGTATTCAGACCCCTTCACTTTTTCCACATGTTGTCACGTTAAAACCTTATTCTAAAATTGATTGATTAAGAAAAAAATAATATTTATTCTACGCACAATACCCCATAAGTAGAAAGCAAAAACAGGTAAAAAAAAAATGATAACTGAAATATCACATTTACATAAGTATTCAGCCCCTTTACTCAGCACCTTTGGCAGTGATTACAGCCTTGAGTCTTCTTGGGTATGACGCTACAAGCTTGGCACACCTGTATTTGGGGAGTTTCTCCCATTCTTCTCTGCAGATCCTCTCAAGCTCTGTCAGGTTGGATGGGGAGCGTCGCTGCATAGCTATTTTCAGGTCTCTCCAGAGATGTTCAATCAGGTTTAAGTCCGGGGTCTGGCTGGGCCACTCAAGGACATTCAGAGACTTGTCCCAAAGCCACTCCTGCGTTGTCTTGGCTGTGTGGTTAGGGTTGTTGTCCTGTTGGAAGGTGAACCTTCGCCCTAGTCTGAGATCTTGAGCTGTCTGCAGCAGGTTTTCATCAAGGATCTCTTTATACTTTGCATAGTTCCTCTTTCCTTCAATCCCAACTAGTCATCCCCACAGCATGATGCTGCCACCACCATGCTTCACTGTAGGGAGGGTATTGGCCAGGTGATGATTGGTGCCTGCTTTCTTCCAGACGTGACGCTTGGCAATCAGGACAAATAGTTTCATCAGACCCGAGGATCTTGTTTCTCATGGTCTGAGAGTCCTTTAGGTGCCTTTTGGCAAACTCCAAGCGGGCTGTCATGTGCCTTTTATTGAGGAGTGGCTTCCGTCTGGTCACTCTACCATAAAGTACTGATTGGTGGAGTGCTGCATAGATGGTTGTCCTTCTGGAAGGTTCTTCCATCTCCCTAGAAGAACTCTGGAGCTCTGTCAGAGTGACCATCAAGGCCCTTCTCCCCCGATTGCTTAGTTTGCCCAGGTAGCCAGCTCTAGGAGGTGGAGGCCACTGTGTTCTTGGGGACCTTCAATGCTGCAGAAATGTTTTGGTACCCTTCCCCAGATCTGTGACCTGATACAATCCTATCTCGGAGCTCTACAGACAATTCCTTTGACCTCACGGCTTGGTTTTTGGTCTGACATGCACTGTCAACTGTGGGACCTTATATAGACAGTCCTTTCCAAATCATGTCCAATCAATTGAATTTACCACAGGTGGACTCCAAGTTGTAGAAACATCTCAAGGATGATCAATGGAAACAGGATGCACCTGAGCTCAATTTCGAGTCTCATAGCAAAGGGTCTGAATACTTATGTAAGTAAGGTATTTGTAAGTTTCTAAAACCCTGTTTTTGTGTAGATTGATGAGGAATTATTATTATTTTTTTCCATTTTAGACTAAGGCTGTAGCAAAATGTGGAAAAATGGAAGGGGTCTGAATACTTTCCGAATGCACTCTAATGTTTAAACGACACTATTTTGACATATTCTAATGAGTCCATATTGTCTTTTACATTAGTTAGAGCCATTAGTTACAGACTATTTTAGAGACATTTTCTCATACTGTACACACTTCACAAATGCATCTCTCCAACGTGTTTAAACTTGCCTACGCTCTATTATCAAGTTTAGCAGCTGATAATGAAGCTGAAAGGATAAATATAGTATGGACATACGGGGTAAACATACAGTCTCTAATTTACACTCACCAAGTTGGGCAGAGCAATCATCATGAACGTGTTGCGTGGCCATATGTGCAGATAATCAGGCTTCATGGCAAACTGGGGGCAAAGTAAATTAAATTAGGGCATTATTACAGTATAAAGACATAAACACATCATATACAATAGACACAGCAGCTTTGCATCAACCAAAAGGTGATCAACATACAAAATGAGATGTTACCCAACGCCTTATGAAACACTATGGTGATACAATGAACTATAAAAACATCCAGTGCAGATCTGGGTTTAAATA
The DNA here is from genome assembly GCF_013265735.2 of Oncorhynchus mykiss. Taxonomy (NCBI): domain Eukaryota; kingdom Metazoa; phylum Chordata; class Actinopteri; order Salmoniformes; family Salmonidae; genus Oncorhynchus; species Oncorhynchus mykiss. The sequence goes on from NC_048565.1 coordinate 62,963,630, forward strand.
GTATTTGCTTTCTTTCAAATACATTGAGCGTTTTATTTAGCCAGTGGTGAATGTGTGGGCTATGCACTTTTGGGACTATACCTTTAGTTCCATTGCACCGGGAGAGCTCATTCCATATAACCTTATTCATTATTATCTAAAAGGCAAAACTGATCCTAGCCCTGCTACTCCGAGACTCTGTTTTGAACATTGCCCCAGGTCTGATCCTGTGCCATGTTCTGAGCATCAGAGGACCAACCTCTCCATTGATGGGGGGCATGGTGATCTCCAGGTACCCATGAGGGATGTAGGTCTGACTGTAGTTGAAACGGCTCTGACGGAGGAACTGTTTCCGGATGGCAGAGAACGCTCCATCACATCCCACAATCAAGTCTGCCTGGATCTCTTCCACAAATAGATGCTATTCATGATGAGCCTTATTTATGGTTAACAAAAATGTGTCATCAAATGTGATCATGTAAAAATGTCAGTGTAAATAAAGTTGTCAGTTTGTAATGAATTATAAATAGGACTTGTGCACTAACCTCCTACTACCGAAGTTAATAATAACCCATAATGACAAAGTGAAACCTGTTTTTAGATTTTTTTGCAAATGTATTGAAAATTAAATACAGAAATCTCATTTACATAAGTATTCATACCTCTGAGTCAATACTTTATAGAAGCACCTTTGGCAGCGATTTCAGCTGTGAGTCTTTCTGGGTATGTCTCTAAGAGATTTACACACCTGGTTTGCGCAACATTTGCCCATTATTATTTTCTGGTAGATTTAAGTCAAAACTGTAACTCGGCCACTCAGGAAAACATTCACTGTCTTCTTGGTAAGCAACTCCAGTGTAGACAATAACCTGTTTCAGGTTATTGTCCTGCTGAAAGGTAAATTCATCTCCCAGTGTCTGGTGGAAAGCAGACTGAACCAGGTTTTCCTCTAGGATTTTCCCTATGCTAAGCTCCATTTTGTTCCTTTTTATCTGTTTCTATTCATTATGTACCTGCTTCCTTCTGTTCACTCAGTCAATTAGATTAGTTTTGTGGAGTAACTACAATATCGTTGATACGTCCTCAGTTTTCTCCTATCACAGCCAATAACTGTTCTAAAGTCACCATTGTCCTCATGGTGAAATTCATTAGCGGTTTCCTTCCTCTCCGGCAACTGAGTTAGGAAGGACCTGAATCTTTGTAGTGACTGGGTGTATTGACACATCATCCAAAGTGTAATTCATAACTTCACCATGCTCAAAGGGATATACAATGTCTGCTTATTTTGTTACCCATCTACCAATAGGTGCCCTCTTTGCTAGGCAAAAAAAAAACTCCCTGGTATTTGTGGCTGAATCTGTGTTTGAAATTCACTGCTCAACTGAGGGACCTTACAGATAATTGTATGTGTGGGGTACAGCGATTAGGTTGTCATTCAAAAATCATGTTAAAAACTATTAATGCACACAGAGTGGTCCATGCAACTTATTATATGACTTTTTAAGCAAATGTTTACGCCTGAACTTATTTAGGCTTGCCATAAAAAAGGGGTTCGAGACATTTCAGCTTCCATGTTTAATTCAGTTTGTAACATTTTCAAAAAACATAATTCCCCTTTGATATTGTGGGGTATTGTGTGTAGGCTAGTGACAAACAAATCTACATTTAATCAATATTAAATTCAGGGAGTAACACAGCAAAATGTGGAAAAAGTCAAGGGGCGTGAATACTCTGAAGGCATTGTATGCTGTTTAACACACACACAAGGCCACATAAAATAAAATGCAGGAACACAGAGACCAACTGTAAATAATAAAGCAAGAACAAGTCAATTTTAGACAGCACTTAGTTCTCCATTTTACAAGTCAGCCCAAAATGACTTTAGAGGAGGGAGTGAGAGAGAGAAGAGAGAAAGAAATATGTGTGTGTGTGTGTGTGTGTGTGTGTGTGTGTGTGTGTGTGTGTGTGTGTGTGTGTGTGTGTGTGTGTGTGTGTGTGTGTGTGTGTGTGTGTGTGTGTGTGTGAGAGAATATGAACTATTTACCTGACAAAGGTCATCGCCCCTGTTTCAGTGCTCCAGTTGAGTAGTTTGTGGGCAAAGTTCAGATTTATGTTGGGATACGTCTCTGCTGCTGCAGTTACAAAACAAAGAATTACAAAAAGATCTTATATCACGGTCATGACAAGACAATTCTCTGCCGTTGACTTACATGGCACTGCAAACATTGGGCAACAGCTAACAAAAATGCATTAAAATATCTCCTCTACTCAAAATTACAACTAACTAATTGTAGCATTAACGTAAAAAGTGAAGAGAATTAGAAGGGGGAGAAAGTAAGGGACTGTTGGCCCTGCATTAAATACCAACATTGGTTAAAGAAAATTGTGATAAATAAAGTATACTAGTTTCATTTAAAGACAACAAAAAATGTACAGCTGTGCCATATAGATTGCAAAATAGTTGGGAGGAGATTTGATGTACCAATTCCATGGTACGGGGTTTATGACCTGATACACAAAACGACATTGGATTCAAAACAAATCATTTAAATAAAGTTTTTCTATTTCAAATCAAATCAAATTTTATTAGTCACATGCGCCGATCGGTGTAAGGTCTACATAACATAGACCTTACATTGAAATGCTTACTTACGAGCCCCTAACTGACAGTGCAGTTTCAAAAAATACAGATAAGAATAAGAGATGTAACAAGTAATTAAAGAGGAGCAGTAAAAAAACAACAATATATACAGGGGGGTGCCGGTACAGAGTCAATGTGCAGGGACACCGGTTAGTTGAGGTAGTATGTACATGTAGGTAGAGTTAATTAAAGTAACTATGCATAGATGACAACAGAGATTGGCAGTGGTGAGGGGAGGGGGGGGGGGGCAATGTGAATAGTCTGGGTAGCCATTTGACTAGATGATCAGGAGTCGTATCGTGTGGTAGCAGAGAGAACAGTCTATGACTAGGGTGGCTGGAGTCTTTGACAATTTCCAGGGCATTCCTCTGACATCCCCGAGTATAGAGGTCCTGGATGGCAGGAAGCTTGGCCCCAGGGATGTACTGGGCCGTTCGCACTACCCTCTGTAGTGCCTTGCGGTCGGAGGCCGAGCAGCTGCCATACCAGGCAGTGATGCAACCAGTCAGGATGCTCTCGATGGTGCAGCTGTAGAATCTTTTAAGAATCTGAGGACCCATGCCAAATCTTTTCAGTCTCCTGAGGGTGAATAGGTTTTGTCGTGCCCGCTTCATGACTGTCATGGTGTGCTTGGACCACAATAGTTTGTTGGTGATGTGGACACCAAGGAACTTGAAGCTCTCAACCTGTTCCACTACATCTCCGTCGAAGAGAATGGGGGCGTGCTTGGTCCTCTTTTTCCTGTAGTCCACAACCATCTCCTTTGTCTTGATCATGTTGAGGGAGAGGTTGTTGTCCTGGCACCACACGGCCAGGTCTCTGACCTCCTCCCTATAGGCTGTCTCGTTGTTGTCAGTGATCAGGCCTACCACTGTTGTGTCATCTGCAAATTTAATGATGGTGTTGTAGTCGTGCATTGCCATGCAGTCAAGAGTGAACAGGAAGTACAGGAGGGGGCTGAGCACACACCCCTGAGGGGTTGCTGTGTTGAGGATCAGCGTGGTGGATGTGTTGTTACCTATCCTTACCACCTGGGGGCGGCCCATCAGGAAGTTCAGGATCCAGTTGCAGAGGGAGGTGTTTAGTCCCAGGATCCTTAGCTTAAAACTCTCTCGGTAGGTAATGTGGTCTGCAGCTTATCATGAGAAACTCTACCTCTGGCGAGCAATGGCTTGAGACTTCCTTAGATATCGTGCACCAGCTGTTGTTTACAAAATACATTCACCGCCGCCCCTTGTCTTACCAGACGCCGCTGTTCTATCCTGCCTGTACATTGTATAACCAGCCAGCTCCATGTTGATATTGTCGTCGTTCAGCCATGACTCCATTAAGCATAAGATGTTACAGTTTTTAATGCCCCGTTAGTAGTTTAATCTTCCCAATAACTCGTCCATTTTATTGTCCAAAGATTGCATGTTTGCGTTCAGAATTGAGGAAGTGGGGGTTTACTTGATCGCCTCCTACTCCTCAGAAGGCAGCCCGCCCTCCGGCCTCTCTTTCGCCGCCTCCTCTTCACGCAGATCACTGGGGTCGGGGCCTGTTCCCGAGGGAGCCGTACATCCTCCGCCTCGGGCTCGTCAGAGTCGTGAAAGAAGGAAAGGGATTCTGCTAGTCCGTGGTGAGTAATCGCAGTCCTGATGTCTAGAAGTTATTTTTGGAGAGATGGTAGAGATGGTAGCGGCAACATTATGTACAAAAATAGTAAAAAAAACAAGTTACAAACAACACAGATAAACAAACAAAAAAAAACACAATCGGTTGTGGGCACGTAAAATGTCTGCCTTCTGTTCCAGCGCCATTTTAACTATTTAAATGATTATACAAAATTATACAAAATTCTTGCAACCAATACTGTATATGGGGGGATACAACCATCCCTGCTCTGCAGATTTTGCTGCTAAGAGACAGAATCATTAGATCATTTGTTTTGGTACTGTACACATATGTAGCTTGTTTTTGGTCTCAGGTTCAGGTTCAGGAATGGCTGAAAAATTGGAACATTTACCTGGAGCTAAATCTACAAATAGCACTGCTGGGTGATTTAAAAAGTCATAGTCAATTGATCAATAATATAATAATACTCTTAGCAATAATGTGTATTTTTAAATTACAATCTGTAGAAATGATGAGAATAGAAAGGTTCAAAATGTTTTTGAACCATCACAGCACAGTTGAAAAATAAATGGCAAATAGATATAGAAAACTGGATGTTCTTCAGAGATAAATGGGAGGTGTTGAGGGTAGCTGAAGGATGGGACTAAAAACAAACAAAAGATAACCATTGTAAAAAATATACTGTGTCCGTAAAATGTATATAGTAAGTGTTGTTGTCCATTAGTTTACTCCAATTAGGGGAGGGGTGGTGGGGTTAGGGGAACATAATTAAGGAACATTTATTTAAAAGAATGGGGGATTGGAAATGATGCAGACAATTACATTGATGGAAGCCACAATCTATCTGTAATATTAAAGCTGATCTACCTCCCCTCCCAATTAAAAAAATTACAAAAAAATAAAAAATAATAAAGAAGTATATAAAAAACATGACAAAACCATTGCTACAGGCTTGTACATATATTGATGACTGTCAGTAAACACAGTCGACTGCTGTTATGTGACTTTCACATGTTAACTTTTTGTTCGGGAGAGCAAGGATCGACGACATAAGCCTGTTATACGACATGCACTAGTCTACTAAAACAGTGAGTATAGAGCTTTTTGTGTGCGCATGTCAACAACATTTTAGTACTGTGTGTAGGCTAGTGACACAAAATCTCAACCTGATCCATTTTAAATTCCGGCTGAACCACAACAAAATGTGGAAAAGGTCAAGGGGTAAAAAATACATTCTGAAGGCACTGTTAGTGGAAAGACACAATGTCTATATTTAACTTAAAACTTTACAAAGAGTTTTTAGACAATACTTTTTACAAGTACATAAGATAAGATCAACTTTTCTTCATCTTAATCATCTATCTTCGAAATGGCAGATGGACATACAGGTATACAATACAAGATGAACCTATTTCCCATTCAAGATGAGTGGATAAGAACACAGATTTTCAATAAGTACATGCAATATTGAGGCTCTGACATGCTCTCCAGGACTCATGGGAATAAGGAATTTCATTCTCCTACCTGACAACAGTTCTTTGTTGAGGTTGGCTCTGTCGATAGACAGGATGTACTGAAAGGAGATCAGGATGTTACTGTAACTCTAAACTAGGCCTACACAGAATAATGTGACACGTTTACACTGACACTACCACTATTAATACAAAAAGAGTGCATACTTCAGTCAACAAGACATTTCAAATACATTTTGGAGGCGATATTCGGGGAGTCTAAAAACAGTCAGTGACGGAAATGTGAGCAGGATCTGGGAGTTTGACTATTGTCTAGTAAGAAGAACTGAGATCATGGCATGAGTAAGCCTTTGATTGAAATCACCTTTTGAAGTGTTGCGTGCATGGGATAATTGATTTAGTGGAACATCTATCGGAAGTGCCCTTTTTCATCTTGTCCTTACTACTTGAACAACTGGGCAGGATAAAATCCCTCTCATTCCCCCCCCCCCCCCTCCACCCACCACCATTCTCTACCTAGTTGGCCTCCCATTATTATTTTCCATCCCTTTGTTCTATGTCTGACTGTGCCTTTTCTCTTTTGTTTCTCACTTCTCTCATCTGCATTGCCCCCCGACATCCTGTCTTCACCACTTCTCTTAATGAGAGAGGGATTACTGATCATAGTTTTTCCTCTTTAAAAGGCAGAAGAAGACAGAGGATAAAACCCTAGACAACATCAGACACATCACAGCTATGTGTACACAATAGGGATTTCCTCCCTCTGCACATTGCAGAGTACCTGTCCTAACCTGCGCATAACATTTATACTATGGGGCGGAATTACAGCTCATGTCATCTATCATGGATACAGAACTAAACGTGTGACAGTGTTGGGACATTTCAACAACACTGGACCAGACCTGGGGTCAAATACCATCATTTTAAATACTTTAGCTGTGCTTCATTAAGCTTGCTTGTTGAAATTCCCCCCAAATTTGCTAACGCCACCCACCTGGCACTCCGGGCAGGCTAAAGCAAATGCTCAAAGTATTCTAAAGAGTACATAGTATTTGAACCCATGTCTGTACTGGTCACGGTGGGCTTCTGAGGTCAAGGGGGGTGCCGTGGACATTGGAGGGACATTATGGGGTATATGGAATTGTTTTAAGAAGGTTATACCAAGGATAATTTTGCTGTTTGATTTTTAATTTTGAAGTATAACATATATATAAAACAATTATTTGATGAAACCTTATTTTTGTCCTTATTGCTATTAGCCCCTACAAACACATTGAATAACACATTCACTACATGGAACAACAGATAGTCCCCCACCCCCCAAAAAAAAAAAATGTAAAGGAAGTTTGTTCTGAAGTGTCTGTCCTCTATCTGAGAGATGTAAGAAAGATCAGGAAACATTTGTTATTTATTTCTTTCATCTATTTAACCCCTTATTTTTGGCACTAAACTGTATCCATATATGCTTCCATTAATCTTTTCAACTGGTACCAGGGGACATTCAGACAAGTCTTCTGAGGCTTGTGGGCATCCTAGAGCAAAAAAAATTGGAGTGGGATTTGCTTCCATTGCCTTTTTTTCCCAAAATGCCATGCCACAATTCAATAACGAGCCTTATGCTACAGCGACAAAGTGATAACTAAGAGAGAGTGGGAGTGACAAATGAAGCCTCTCATCAAGTCTGCATTTAAGGTACTGTAATTATACATCAGTAATACAAAACGCTGACAGACTGCTGCTTTACAAGATAATGGCCATCCTTTGTCTTGCTTGTCAAATGTATTAATCATCTATCTAATGGGATTTGCAGTGTGATGTGTGTAGGCAGTGCAGCAGCAGAATTACCTGGCCTTTCTTGCCATAAGGAATGGGAGACTGTGTCCCGTTCAAAGCGTGGATCATTCTGGAATGCATGGGAATTCCTTTGGAGATAATCTGGAGAAGAAATCAAAACGGGTCAGATTTTCCTCGTGAACAGGGACCAAGGTCGTTTTTACAGCTGAGGTCCTGAATGACAGATTTGACAGAAAATACACGCATCAAAACACAAATACAAAATGCACATTATTGGTGTATCGACAACAATAACGTGGTGAAGACAAACCTAGCGAAAAAGGAATACATCGCTAAGTTCTCTAACAACGATTGGCAAAATGTTCAAAACACATCTATCTGTTCGGCCATAGTTCAGAAGAGTGAATATTCTTTGCTCTAAATATGGGCTACCTAAGTTCATTCTGTCCCTCATCATGACTGGCCTTGAAGTTTTATTTAAAAAGTTGGCGAAGCAAACCTGACCCTGTCATGCTGAAAAGTAATTGAAGTGTAAAACAACCTTCTGACGCAGTGCCTGCTGAGCCATACATAACACCCTAGGTGTGCTAAATGCGTGCCCACTAAAATAATATAATAGCTTACTTCAGTTGCCAGAATATAACACTTTAGAGAATTGTAAGTACCCATGGGGCTTGGGTACAGGCACTTCAAATATTTCATAATTATGAACGCATCAAAATAAAATCAAAGAGCGGTTGCCTGCTTCCGTTTTCATCTCTTATACGGTCAGATCAGCAGATGTCACAAAGTGCTTACACAGAAACAGCCTAAAACGCAGCCTAAAACTCTAAACAGCAACCAATGCAGATGTAGAAGCACGGTGGCTAGGAAAAGGCAGGAGCCTAGGAAGAAACCTGGAGGAAGGTACCAGGCTGAGGGGTGGCCAGTCCTCTTCTGGCCGGATGGAGATTATTAGAGTAACTGGTCATTAAAGCCAGATCATTCTTCAAGATGTTCAAATGTTCATAGATGACCAGCAGGGTCAAATAATAATCGCAGTGGTTGTATAGGGTGCAACAGGTCATCACCTCAGGAGTAAATGTCAGTTGGCTTTTCATAGCTGAGCATTCAGAGGTCAAGACAGCAGGTACAGTGGAGAGAGAGAGAGAGAGCGAGAGAGAGACTTATTAACGAGGGTAAAAGCTGCCAGTACAGTGTGTCCTCTGTCTGCTTTGGAGAGATTTTGAGGGTGGGGAGGGGGGGGGGGGGGGGCATGGTTACTATGTGGCGATTTATTTAAAGCTGAAAGCAAACAGCCCCTGAGTCAAACCTGGATGTCATTTGTGAGTGGAGAGAGACAGGGAACTGCGTAACATTACAGAAAACGTTATCCCCCCCAGAGTGGGTGTGTGATGCACCTGTATCGTATAACAAGAATAACTTTTATACTTGGATCACTTTGTTTTTGCAACGAGAGAGAGAGAGAGAGAGAGAGAGAGAGAGAGAGAGAGAGAGAGAGAGAGAGAGAGAGAGAGAGAGAGAGAGAGAGAGAGAGAGAGAGACGACGAAAACAGCAGGTCCAGGACAAGGTAGCACATCCGGTGAACAGGTCAGGGTTCCATAGGCAAAACATTTGATTTCCCACAGTGGTAGCCAACGACGGACAAACCAGGACAACATACCGTGTCTTCCATTCCCACGTGCTTCAAAGCCTGGCGACCCCTGTGAGACAGAACTAGATTGATGCTTCTTCCTTTGACTATTTTGGCTTGGCGGATATCTGGTCAGGATCATAGATAGAAAGCAATTTCAAACATTAAAGAATTATGAGACTCAAATCTAACATACACAAGCACCTTCTAATCAGAGTTTATTTGCACGTGCACAGGATGTAAATGGTACAGTGAAAATCTTACTCGCAAGCTCTCCTCAAAAGTACAGTACACTTCATCAAAAATGTTCACAAATAAGTCATAAAAAGTCATAAAAATAGTGATGTTGGAAATACATACACAATAAAAATATACAGTATAAACTATAAATTGTGCTAAAGTGAATAGTGACCTGGTTGAGCTGCTTGTCAATCCAAATGTAATATGTCTGCATCTGGGAAATGCTTGTGAAACCAGTGTCATATATATCATATGCCAATGGTAATAACTTATTTTGTAACTAAAATGTATGTTTAGATTGCTGTGTGATAGCTACCAAGACAAAGCCATTGTGCTTTGTTGTTTGGAATATTGTAGTGACTAATGACTGCATGCAGTGCATACTTCCCGAAATAAATGCAGACTGCTTTGTAGCTATTCAAAATCAGAGATAGTGCTTAATATGTGGCATAATCAAGTGTTTACCTTCTCGAGATTCAAAGACCTCTACTTGAAAACCTCTTTTTGCAAAGTAGCAGGCATTCAAGTTGCCGACCTGAGAGAAAGAGTTGAATGAGTCTGTTAAAGGCTTACATATTTTTGCATTAGTTCATGGTGGAGGCAGCATCTATTTAAATGGTTACCGCTTGTGATAAAAATGGAAATGGATTTAAAAAAAATATAGATATATGGTTACTGCAAAGCGATATCCGAGAAAGAGATCAAGAGTGAAAGATCAAAATGGTCAATTACTGGTAGGATTTACTCCTCTGTACAGGATGTTTCTCTAATGGCCTACTAGGAAAAGTATAACCAGTGATAATACTGGTTGTTAACAACCTCAATTCTGTTAGCTATGTTATTCAGTCATGCATTTTACACCATCTATTAGGAGCGAATCTGCAGTGTAGCAAATTGACAAAGCCAAAAGTTGTCCTATAACCCCAAGAAATGAACGGTCCTCAATGAGTATCACGAAATATAAATAAATATTTTTTTTTTAGAAATAGATACATAGTTTATGTTGTGCTAAGCTTTTCATAACAGCATATATCAGCAGACTGACAGACCCTTTTGATTGACATTTACATTATCCACTTAAACGTTTACTTCTTACCAAACCACCTCCCACCACAGCCACCACTTTTTTCTTGCTGGTTGATTTGCTGTCATTGGTTGAATAATCCATTGTAGTTTACGTCGTTGTGCTGGAGTCTTGCAGAGTCCGTTTTGTCTTTTAGTGTTCTGAAATTAATTTGTGCATTAGCCGATGAAATTAAAACATTATTTTTTTTATCGGGGACAGTCAGGGTTTTGAGGGAGGAGCGACCCCGGAACTCGTTGTGGCTTCTCTTTTCCTCACGATGCAAACAAAACACAGAGATAGTTCAGAGTTGAGGAATTTCCCATAAACAGAGAAACAGCAAGATAACAAGAGCTGCCGGATTACATACATTTGACTAACGGCTGTGTGAATGATCTGATAGGGGATTATGTTGTCATATAAAATCACTTAATTAAAAAAAAAAAATGACTGTGCTCCAGAATCGCTAATCAAAGTTGTGCAACAAAAGAACAGGTCCATACCGATGCCTACGGACATTGGAGGAAATTACACATTTACTCTGAAATTCAACAATTGGATGCTGGTTTACTTTAAATTGCTCATACTGTACCGCCGGGATCGATCAACATGGGTCTCTTGTTCCCTCGACTGGCCATGTAAGCATAAAGCCCCCACCCACACATTTCAAGCAAACATAAGAACAATATTTTTTTTACTTCAGGATAACATTTAAAAAAAAAAGATAAATTACAATAGGTTAGTGGTTTTCAAACCTCTCCTCAGGGACCCTTAGAGCAGGGATGGGCAACTCCAGTCCTCAGGGGCCTGAATGTTGGACAACCTGCCTGTTCACACCACTACCATCCAGAAGGCAAGGTTCATCAAAGCTGGGACCGAGAGACTGCTAAACAGCTTCTATCTCAAGGCCATAAGACTGCTAAACAGCAATCATTAACTCAGAGAGGCTGCTGCCTAAATTGAGACCCAATCACTGACCACTTTAATAAATAGATCACTAGTCTCTTTAAACAATACCACTTTAAATAATGCCACTTTAATAATGTATACATATCTTACATTACCCATATCATATGTATTTACTGTATTTTATACCATCTATTGCCGCTCGGCCATCGCTCATCCATATATTTATGTGTACATATTCTCATTCACCCCTTTAGATTTGTGTCTATTAGGTAAGGGAAATTGCTAGACTACTTGTTAGATATTACTGCACTGTCTGAACTAGAAGCACAAACATTTCGCTACACTCGCATTAACATATGTTGACCATGTGTATGTGACAAATAGAAGAGGGGCGGGGGGGTATGCCTTATGATTAACGAGACGTGGTGTGATCATAACAACATACAGGAAATCAAGTCCTTCTGTTCACCTGACTTAGAATTCCTCACAATCAAATGTCGACCACATTATCTACCAAGGGAATTCTCTTCGATTATAATCACAGCTGTATATTTACTTAACCTTTATTTTACTAGGCAAGTCAGTTAAGAACAAATTCTTATTTTCAATGACGGCCTAGGAACAGTGGGTTAACTGCCTGTTCAGGGGCAGAACGACAGATTTCTACCTTGTCAGCTCGGGGATTTGAACTTGCAACCTTCCGGTTACCTGTCCAACGCTCTAACCACTAGGCTACCTATATTCCCCCCCAAGAAGACACATCGATGGCCCTGAACAAACTTTATTTGACTCTATGTAAACTGGAAACCACATATCCTGAGGCTGCATTCATTGTAGCTGGGGATTTTAACAAGGCTAATCTGAAAATTCTATCAGCACATCGATTGCGCAACCAGGGCTGGTAAAACCCTGGATCATTGTTATTCTAACTTCCGCGACGCATATAAGGCCCTCCCCCGCCCTCCTTTCGGAAAAGCTGACCACGACTCCATTTTTTTGCTTCCAGCCTACAGACAGAGACTAAAACAAGAAGCTCCCGCACTCAGGTCTATTCAACGCTGGTCCGACCAATCTGATTCCACGCTTCAAGACTGCTTCGATCACGTGGATTGGGATATGTTCCAACAACAACAATGACGAATACGCTGATTCGGTGAGCGAGTTCATTAGAAAGTGCATTGATGATGTTATACCCACAGCAACGATTAAAACATTCCCAAACTAGAAACAGTGGATTGATGGCAGCATTCGCGTGAAACTGAAAGCGCGAACCACTGCTTTTAACCAGGGCAAGGTGACCGGAAACATGACGAATACAAACAGTGTAGCTATTCCCTCCGCAAGGCAATCAAACAAGCTAAGCGTCAGTATAGAGACAAAGTAGAGTCGCAATTCAATGGCTCAGACACAAGAGGTATGTGGCAGGGTCTACAGTCAATCATGGATTACAAAATGAAAACCAGCTCCGCCGCGGACCAGGATGTCTTGCTCCCAGGCAGACTAAATAACTTCTTTGCTCGTTTTGGGGACAATACAGTGCCACTGACACGGCCCGCTATCAAAACCTGCGGACTCTCCTTCACTGCAGCCGACGTGAGTAAAACATTTAAACGTGTTAACCCTCGCAAGGCTGCAGGCCCAGACGGCATCCCCAGCCGTGTCCTCAGAGCATGCGCAGACCAGCTGGCTGGTGTGTTTACGGACATATTCAATCAATCCTTATCCTAGTCTGCTGTTCCCACATGCTTCAAGAGGGCCACCATTGTTCCTGTTCCCAAGAAAGCTAAGGTAACTGAGCTAAACGACTACCGCCCCGTAGCACTCACTTCCGTCATCAGGAAGTGCTTTGAGAGACTAGTCAAGGACCATATCACCTCCACCCTACCTGACACCCTAGACCCACTCCAATTTGCTTACTGCCCAAATAGGTCCACAACGACGCAATCGCAACCACACTGCACACTGCCCTAACCCATCTGGACAAGAGGAATACCTGTGTGAGAATGCTGTTCATCGACTACAGCTCAGCATTTAACACCTAGTACCCTCCAAACTCGTCATCAAGCTTGAGACCCTGCGTCTCGACCCCGCCCTGTGCAACTGGGTACTGGACTTCCTGACGGGCCGCCCCCCAGGTGGTGAGGGTAGGTAACAACATCTCCACCCCGCTGATCCTCAACACTGGGGCCCCACAAGGGTGCGTTCTGAGCCCTCTCCTGTACTCCCTGATCACCCACGACTGTGTGGCCATGCACGTCTCCAACTCAATCATCAAGTTTTCGGACAACACCACAGTGGTAGGCTTGATTACCAACAACGACGAGACGGCCTACAGGGAGGAGGTGAGGGCCCTCGGAGGGCCCACAGTGGCTAGGAAAAGGCAGGACCCTAGGAAGAAACCTGGAGGAAGGTACCAGGCTGAGTCCTCTTCTGGCCGGATGGAGATTATTAGAGTAACTGGTCATTAAGCCAGAACATGCTTCAAGATGTTCAAATGTTCATAGATGACCAGCAGGGTCAAATAATAATCACAGTGGTTGTATAGGGTGCAACAGGTCATCACCTCAGGAGTAAATGTCAGTTGGCTTTTCATAGCTGAGCATTCAGAGGTCAAGACAGCAGGTACAGTGGAGAGAGAGAGAGAGAGAGAGAGAGAGAGAGAGAGAGAGAGAGAGAGCAGAGAGAGAGAGAGAGACTTATTAACGAGGGTAAAAGCTGCCAGTACAGTGTGTCCTCTGTCTGCTTTGGAGAGATTTGGTGGGTGAGAGGGGGGGGGGGGGGGGGGGCATGGTTACTATGTGGCGATTTATTTAAAGATGAAAGCAAACAGCCCCTGAGTCAAACCTGGATGTCATTTCTGAGTGGAGAGAGACAGGGAACTGCGCTCTACTCCACCCCTACAGCTACGTAACGTTACAGAAAACGTTATCCCCCCAGAGTGGGTGTGTGATGCGCCTGTATCGTATAACAAGAATAACCTTTATATGAAAGAGGGTGTTTGGTCATTAAGCAAACCAGCAGCGTTATGATTTGGATCACTTTGAGAGACGAAAACAGCAGGTCCAGGACAAGGTAGCACATCCGGTGAACAGGTCAGGGTTCCATAGCCATAGGCAAAACATTTGATTTCCCACAGTGGTAGCCAACGACGGACAAACCAGGACAACATACTGTGTCTTCCATTCCCACGTGCTTCAAAGCCTGGAGACCCCTGTGAGACAGAACTAGATTGATGCTTCTTCCTTTGACTATTTTGGCTTGGCGGATATCTGGCCAGGATCATAGATAGAAAGCAATTTCAAACATTAAAGAATTATGAGACTCAAATCTAACATACACAAGCACCTTCTAATCAGAGTTTTTTTGCACGTGCACAGGATGTAAATGGTACAGTGAAAATCTTACTCGCAAGCTCTCCTCAAAAGTACAGTACACTTCATCAAAAATGTTCACAAATAAGTCATAAAAAGTCATAAAAATAGTGATGTTGGAAATACATACACAATAAAAATATACAGTATAAACTATAAATTGTGCTAAAGTGAATAGTGACCTGGTTGAGCTGCTTGTCAATCCAAATGTAATATGTCTGCATCTGGGAAATGCTTGTGAAACCAGTGTCATATATATCATATGCCAATGGTAATAACTTATTTTGTAACTAAAATGTATATTTAGATTGCTGTGTGATAGCTACCAAGACAAATGGATTTTAAAAAATGGAAATGGATCAAAAAATATATAGATATATGGTTACTGCAAAGCGATATCCGAGAAAGAGATCAAGAGTGAAAGATCAAAATGGTCAATTACTGGTAGGATTTACTCCTCTGTACAGGATATTTCTCTTATGGCCTACTAGGAAAAGTATAACCAGTGATACTACTGGTTGTTAACAACCTCAATTCTGTTAGCTATGTTATTCAGTCATGCATTTTACACCATCTATTAGGAGCGAGTAAATTCATTAAAAATCCTACAATGTGATTTTCTGGAATTTTTTTTCTCATTTTGTCTGTCATAGTTGAAGTGTACCTATGATGAAAATTACAGGGCTCTCTCATCTTTAAGTGGGAGAACTTGCACAATTGGTGGCTGACTAAATACTTTTTTGCCCCACTGTATATACTGTACTCTATATATTTTTTTATACTGCATCTTTATGTAATACATGTATCACTAGCCACTAAACTATGCCACTTTGTTTACATACCCAACATTACTCATCTCATATGTATATACTGCACTCGATACCATCTACTCCATCTTGCCTATGCCGTTCTGTACCATCACTCATTCATATATCTTTATGTACATATTCACATAGCCCCAAATCCTTTAAATAGCTTTTGTATTTACTTAAAATTGCTTACTTGAAATAGACTATTTCAAGTATTTTGATAAGCTATTTACTAATGTGGTACAGTCTGCGGCCATTTAGTAAGGTGGCTACCAATGCCCCCAGGGACCAAATCTAGCTGCCGCTTTCAAAGAGCGGTACACTAACCCAGACACTTATAATAAATCCCGCTCTGCGCTCAGGCGAAACACAAAACAGGCAAAACGTCAGTACAGGACTAAGATTGAATCCTACTACATCTGCTCTGACGTTTGTCGGATGTGGCAGGGCTTTCAAACTATCAAGGATTACAAAGGGAAACCCAGTCATGAGCTGTAATACCTACATGCTTCAAGCAGACCACCATAGTCCCTGTGCCCAAGAAAGCCAAGGTAACCTGTGTAAATGAGTAGTGTCCCGTAGCACTCACATCTGTAGCCATGAAATGCTTTGAAAGGCTGGTCATGGCTCACATCAACATCATCATCCCAGACACAGTTGACCCACTCCAATTCGCATGCCGCCCCAATAGATCCACAGATGACGCATTCCCTATTATTCCACACTACCCTTTCCCACTTGGACAAAAGGAACACCTATGTGAGAATGCTGTTCATTGACTATTTGTCAGGACCGATGCTGGAGAAGAGAAGCAGGTACGGGAGTCAAACATTTAATTGGAACAGACATGGAACAAGACAGGAACAGCGTCAGCGGGTATACAAAGACATAACACAATCAATGCTGACGCGGGGAACAGAGTAGGGGGAACAGACAGATATAGGGGAGGTAATGACAGGTGATTGAGTCCAATAATCGCTGATAAGCGTGACGCTGGAAGGTAGGTCTGCGTAATGATGGTGGCAGGAGTGTGTAATGCTGGGGACCATCATTACGTGCACCTGGCATTCATCATTACACGCACCTGAGCTTCATCATTAAGCACACCTGGACTCCATTACCTCACTCATTACCTCCCCTTTATCTGGCACTCCCTTAGGTTCTTTCCCCAGGCAGTATTGTTTCTGTTTGTCATGTCTAGACGCTACTCCTATGTTGTATTGAAATTGAATTTTTATATTTGTGGTTTTTTATGACTAATTTCTTTGTTCTATTCATTTGCTGTTCTATAAACCAATTTCTGTGTTCGTGCAAGTGGCTGGCCGTACAAATCCTCACTATCAGTAGCTGCAATTTGGCAGTACGCCCAGACCTTGTTTTGAAAACGAACAAAAGATATCTCAGTTTCAAGGTCTCAGCTCAAAGAGAAGAAGCCCTGCGAGGTGTTGATCTGTCACATGCTATGAAACTGTATTGGTCGGTGACATGAATAAAACAAAACAGTAAGGATTAATGAATTATGCTAAATCATGCAAATATAACTTGCCTGTGTATAGCCATATATAAGGCAACTACTGGGTCTGCTCAAGCAGAGCTCCTGATTGACATGTGTACTATGGTGCATTGAGTTGGTTGGAACTGTCACGTTCTGACCTTTATTTCCTTTGTTTTGTCATTATTTAGTATGGTCAGGGCGTGAGTTGGTGGGCAGTCTATGTTTGTTTTTCTATGATTTGGGTATTTCTGTGTTTCGGCCTAGAATGGTTCTCAATCAGAGGCAGGTGGGTTTCACTGTGTGTAGGTGGGTGATTGTTCCTGTCTCTGTGTTTTGCACCAGATAGGGCTGTTTTTGGTTTTCCATGTTTATTGTTTTGTAGTGTTCGTGTTTATCTTTTGTTATTAAACATGAATCAAAGAAACCACGCTGCATTTTGGTCCGCCTCTCCTTCACCACTAGAGAACCGTTACAGGAACCTCTCGAGCGCGCTGACAATGAACAATGATTTATTTAAGATTGTCTTTGAGTGTCATCGTGTAAGAATTTCCATGACAGTGTCGTTCCATGTTATTTGTTATATTAAACAAACCACCTGCACCTGCTTCTCGACTCCCAGCGTCTACGTAATATGATTAATCATATTTTATTATATTTTAAATCTGTGGGGCTCTATATCTAAATCTTTTCAGGGTACCTAAATCAACCTCAATGCTAAATTTGGTGTGCTCATCTCAAAATAGGTCTTCTGCCCTGTAAAATTGTATTCTTCTCAGAACTTTTCGGGCCTAAAAAGTTCAATGAACCAGAGGGCAATCAGACCCGGCCTGAATGGCCCAGATCTTTACAAACAGTGGTTCCCAAACTTTTTATAGTCCCGTACCCTTTCAAACATTCAACCTCCAGCTGCGTACCCCCTCTAGCACCAGGGTAAGCGCACTCTCAAATATTGTTTTTTACCATCATTGTAAGCCTGCCACACAAACACTATACAATACATTTATTAAACATAATGAGTATGAGTTTTTGTCACAACCTGGCTCATGGGAAGTGACAAAGAGCTCTTATAGGACCAGGGCACAAATCATAATATAACCAGTAACCAATTTTGCTCTTTATTTTGCCATCTTATATATAAACACCTCCATCTGCAACTGGATCCTGGACTTTCTGATGGGCCGCCCCCAGATGGTGAGGGTAGGTAGCAACACATCTGGAGCCCTCCAGGGGTGCGTGCTCAGTCCCCTCCTGTACTCTCTGTTCACCCACGACTGCATGGCCAGGCACCATCATTAAGTTTGCAGACGACACAACAGTGGTAGGCCTGATCACCGACAACGATGAGACAGCCTATAGGGAGGAAGTCAGAGACCTAGCCGGGTGGTGCCAGAATAACAACCTATCCCTTAACGTAACCAAGATTTAGGAGATTATTGTGGACTACAGGAAAAGTAGGACCGAGCACGCCCCCATTATGTTCCAAATTCTAAAGTGACAGTTCAGTGTGCTAAGGATATTGAAAATTCATCAATAACTGCATTGGGAATGACTTAGCTAGTCTCTTTGTATACAAGCACAACTGCTCCACTGAATGGAGAGTCTTTACTCTAACTACCACTGTATACCGGTATATGTAATATTTATTATTTGTTTTAGTGTCATATATGTGCGATGAAGTGATGGTAGATGGGCACATTTGGAAAGAAGTGGATTCATCCAAACAGGCTGATTAATCGACTTTCTGATCTAAACATGACACATCCATGAAAACCATACTTGTCCACATGTTGTATGTGTTGACCTTTAAATTAATAGTGTTGCATTTTAGTAAATACCACTGATATTAAATAAATGACACAATTCATTACCGATTACGTTAATCTCTGGCGTCGATGGCATTTGTCAAAACAACATGGTGCCGTGACGGCAAAGACAGTACAGTAGGAACACAGATAGAACAATGAAACAGATATTTCACCAGATTTATAAATGTGAAGCATCCACTTGGCGATGAAGCCCACTGCCCGGCAGTGGGAGAAGATGGAATTAGATGGATTTTGGTCAACATTCTGCAACTTTTCTCATCAATGAAACATTTGATCTCAAAACCGTTTTCTCTTCCCAAAACTAAAATCTGTTATGAACCGAGTGGATTAAGTTTTGTAGACTTTACCCTTTGCAAACGTTTTGAAATTTGCATTGCTTAGAAGGAGTGCAAAGGTGAATTGAGTTATTGCACACACGCACTTCACAGAGGAGGTGTTCTCTAACGGAAATATGCAGACGCATACTAGAACACGCCAATAGGATCTCGCTAGCTCGTGCTTGGCTCTGCCCAACACCTTGCTTGTTCTGCACACTATGACTCATTTGTTCCCATTGGCAACGACAGGCTGTGGTCTATCTTGGTTTAGTTGTACAAATCTTTGGTAGAAAGACACTAAAACTGCTTCTCCAATAGAAATCCCTGATTACACCTGTAGGCAATATCATACCGATGTTAGCTAGCAAAGCTCATGCGTAGAAACGTGACAAAGTGATATTAGGATATATAAGTTATCCTGTATGAGCTTTGTGCCGAATACATTACATTGTTGCAGGTGTCAAGTTTATAGGCATGTTGCAGCAGTGTGTATGAGTGAGGTTCCTAGATGTGAGAAGTGTGCAGAAGGGCATGAGACAAAGGAATGTGTAGCATTGGGGAAAGTTGTGGTATGTGTTAATTGTTGGGGTGCCCAAGTGGCTGGGGATCAGAAATGTCCTGTGCGAGAGAGGCAGGTTGAGGTTTCCAGGGTTAGAGTAGTGCAGAAGTTCTCATGTGTTGAGTTAGTGAAGAAAGTAGAGGAAGATGGGTCAAGGGGGAGGGATCCTGAGAGGAGTGGTGTGAGTAGCAGATCTGTACCAGTACAGAGGGATAGGCCAACAAGATATATATGTTTTAGTAAGATTGGAGTTTTAGCATTTATAGCAATGGTTATAAACTGTACTGCAGGGAAGTAATGTAAGTAGCAGAAAATGTAGGTTGTGGTGGCAGCTGCAGAGAGGTATTTGTGTGTGGGAGACTTGACATCAGAAGGGTTACATTGTCTTAAGTGGCAATGTCCCTTCCTTTCAGGTTATTGACCTGAGGTAGGACTAAATAGATTTAAATAGTGGAGTAGGGTGCTGTTATTTTTTTTATTTTTTTGTGAGTGTTGTGTTAGATTATGGTAGTGTATTTGTTTATTTATGGGTTATTTTTCAAGCAAAGTACTCCAGTCTAGTAGGTGGCAGTAATGAAACATTTATTGGATGCCAACCTCCGTTAAAACCTATCGAAGAAGAAGTTCTCGATGATTTTGTTATCTGAAGAATGTATGCCGCAATGTTTTAGTCGACCGGCCCAGTTATTAACGAGACAGCTTCTGGTTGCGGGGAATAGTTTGTACTTTAATCAACATTTTAAGTGAGTGTTAAATGTCAGATACTATCCACTTTAAAATCTCTCATGAAATTAGCAAATAATTAACCAGCTAAACGTAACGTTACTTAGCCACACAATGACAGCAGTAGCTAGCTTTGCTACCTAGCTAGCGCGGGCTGACTAAGCATTAGCAGGATAGCATTTATAGCTAGCTCCGTAACACAAGGTAGCAAATTATCTTTAATAGCTAGCTAACCAAGGAAATATATATTTATAACCAGCCAGTCTAGCTACCTCGCCTAGGTGTGCCAGATACGCACAAATTCTAGCTAGCTAGCCTAGGAATCATGTTAGCCTGTTAATGAGATTAATCTCTGCTGGCGTCACCCGGCTATTCCAGTGCAAACTCAAACCAGCCAAGGAAAATTACACTCGTGCTTTGAACAAGGTATCTTAGCTTGTAGTAAACCAGTAGCTAGCTATTATAACTCATATGAGTTGTTTACTTGGTGTACAGAGCTGTTTAACGGTAAATTGTTAATTTATTGAGGAGTGTGGTTAGTAACGTTAATCCATGTGTTTGCTGTTGTTTTCATAGTGGACTGGTTGATACACCCAGATATTTAAAACTTATTTTCAGGTCAACCTATTCAATTCTGCATATCTGCCTGTTGAAATCATTGTTTATTTTCAATGTATTTGTAAAAATCTCCGACGCGCTCGTGTGCACAGTACTATCTGTCCGCTGTTGACTGAATGCTGGCGCCTGCTCAGCCAATGAAGGGCAGTCAATTCTCCACCTTGATTCTTGATTGAGGCACTGCCAATTTGGGATCTAAATATCCCCCTGCCTGTAGATTGCTTGTCTAGTCAAATTCTAAATAGTGGGTAGAATAATAACAAGATGTGCTGTGCTGTGCTGTACAGGCTTGCCGTCTCTGCCCCTCAGAATGACAGACCCTGCCATGAAGAGGGTGGTCAGTGAGATCCTCCGCTCTCCAGAGGACAAACGGGTCTACAGGGGTCTAGAGTTCACCAATGGCCTGAAGGCCGTGCTCATCAGTGACCCCACCACAGACAAGTCCTCAGCAGGGCTGGACGTTAACATAGGTACAGTATTCCACACCTCTAGCCTAGCCTTCAGGCAGTCTCCCAGCCATATTCTTAACACCAGGACCCCTGGTCTCCCTCTTTCATTATTTTTCTACTGGTGTCTCCACCCCTCTCTACTGCTCCCATAGCAAACCCAATCTCTCCTTAAATGTTCTCTCTTTCTGTGTCTTTATTTATTTGTTTCAACCCCTGTTAACATTGTCTCTGGTATTTGTGTAAAATCTTATGCTTCCATTTCTCTTTTTCACTCCTAGTTTATTTCCCACAGGTCCACATTGAAGAGTATCCTTTTATAGCACTCTCTTTCTACCTCTGTTTTTCTCCCTTAATTTAAAAACATGCTCCGGTACTATTTTTTTAAACCTCCTGCTTTGAGCTGGATTTGTCAATGTGTAGTTCATACGTGCAGAATTACTGTTTTACCTCAATTAGCCACGAAATCCCTAGTTTGAAAGCGACTTTTCTTGAAGCTGTGCCCTAAATTTCCTGCAACGTGGGCCAGCTCCCTACCAATTCAAGTTCTCGCCAACGAGCTTCAGCCCTTCGCATTTGAGTGACAGCTAGCAAGAGGCCTGCCCAGCGTTAGCCAATGAGGTTGCAGGCCGGGCCCAATGGCTAAGTGGTCACAGCAGAGAGAGTGCAATGATGTGCACATATGTGACACAGTACACAATTTTCACGGACCACTTTTGGCTCGTGTGTGCTACTTTCAGAACTACTGGTTAAAAAGTATACAAAAGTACCACAGAATCTCTTTAACAGGATTTGAACTATGCCAGCCTGAAAGCTTGAATCCTTTAGTGTCTTTGTGGTTAAAAACAGCATCTCTCCAGTGTTATGGCTGCCAGCAGCTTAACATCAATTTAAGTTGTTTTATTTTATGCGCAGCAGTGTGTGGAAGCAAATAAACATACTAATTATCTGTTCGACACATGTCTGCAACCTCAGGTTCTTTGTCGGACCCAGGGAACATATCAGGCATTGCCCACTTCTGCGAACACATGCTGTTCTTGGGCACAGAGAAGTACCCCAAGGAGAATGAGTACAGCCAGTTTCTCAGTGAGCATGCTGGCAGCTCCAATGCCTTCACCAGTGGCGAGCACACCAACTACTACTTTGACGTATCCCATGAGCACCTGGAGGGAGCACTAGACAGGTGGGTTCATTAGGGCACAATGTAGACATGGACTTTTTGCAACATGGACTTTACTTATTGGACAACAAGCATTTCTTATTGGACAAGTTCAGCTAGCCCTTCCCCTTTTGTTTCCTTTCTTCCGTTAGGTGCTTTTTGAATATGACCCAGGTTATGGCATAGAAATTCTCCCATGACTCTCCCATTTTGACAGCTTGGATGTGCCACTGTAACCCGATTAGGCTGTCTGTGTGAAATATTATGTTTTTCCTTATGACTATCCAATTTATGTTGCTGTAAAATCCCTCCCAAACTGGACTGGCCTCTAGTTGGCAGAGAAGTGGTATAAAATAAGTTTTCTTTACATACTCAACTGAGCCGTCTGTTGTTTTTCGATGTTGAATAATGAACTACTCAGGTTCTATAGAGCCACATGATGTGTGTAGACTAAGTGGGTGTTCTCTAAATATTAATATGGGATCCATCCCCTGGGTCTACCTGAGGTGCGTTCAGTTTGCCTGAACTTGTGCAATGTTACGCAACGGTTTGTACCGAACAACACGTTTCCCCAATAACGTTCTTGTATGTTCTTGAACCGACTTTGAGGTATGTTTGCAAGTGTTTGGTGGGTGTGGTGTGGCTGTAGCAACGAGTGACAACGTATTTAAATGGCCGAGGTAATGCTGTCAGCGTTCTACAACCCAACCCCCTCCCAGTTTTTCAATTGGTTGTTCAGTGCAGCACCGTTTCTGTTCAATTGAACGTTCCAGAACGTAAAATAAACGTACTGAACACAGCTCAGGCGTTAATCCCAGAGAGCCACCAGGACACGAGTCTCCAGTTACCAGTTTGTGTCAATTTCACCCCTACCTGTACCTGAGACCTCAAGGGTGGAATTGGTTTCTTTAGCTCTCATCTTAACTAGGCGTGGGTAAGTTGAAGGGTTACTTTTAGAATACAAACCATTGGATGGGGAAGCTTCAGGTCCCCGTCTTGAATGATGAGGCCCTTTTTAGAACACGCGCCTTTCCTCAGTCCATAAAGACAACTGTGTTACCTAAATTATGTGTTTTGGATAGAGTACTAGTGTATCCTCTAGCTGTAGATTTGGGTTAAGCTTACCCACTTTGTAATAATATTGCCTAGGAAGCACCTGTTCAAGCCTCAGTTTCTCATCCTAATAGTGCCATAGTGCTGCTGGTAATGCATGAAAACCATCTGGACAGCAATTCATTTCATTATTTATTAGGCTTTCTCTTTTCAAACGCTCATGAACGTAATGGAACACTGGAGTCTGTGATCTGGGTTTTGGAAGCCATTTTTCAATCCATATCATGAACCTTCAGAGAATAGTGCTACAAATGAAGGATGGTTGTTGAAAATGGGTGTATGGGGCTACCATAATAGTTTTTACAGGTAGAGAATGCCATTTGAATATATAATTGGACAACTTGCTTGTGTGACATCTCAGATTTCTGCTTCATCCAGCTACGTATGTTGACGATCTGTAGCTGCAGGCTGTGCAAAGCCTAGCTGTGGATGGCATTTACTTTGGCCAATTCACTTAATTGCAGTCATTCTGCTCTGCATGGCAGTTGATCTTGCTCAGTGGCATTCAAATAGCTTTGCATACAGGTCTGCCAAATGTCACTGCTGTCTATTGAGTCTGCAGACGAAAAGTATACATCTGAATTCAGACAGTGGGATTTTCCACATTTTACTGTAGTCATACACTTCTGGTCTGGAACCATAAATAGCGCACGCACACACCTAATACACCTTTTGCACAGTCATCACCTGAAGGCCTTCACCAGAACAATCAAGTTCATTTTCAAAAGAAATTAATCCAATGACCCCAGTGTTCTAATCTAAATAGCCTATTCTGCTGTTTTTGCTTAGTATACATGTTAACTTGTTAAATTAATGTCTTGTCCTGTATGTATCTAGGTTTGCTCAGTTCTTCCTGTGCCCGTTGTTTGACGAGAGCTGTAAGGACCGTGAGGTGAACGCTGTGGACTCCGAGCATGAGAAGAACCTGATGAATGATGCCTGGAGGCTGTTCCAGCTGGAGAAGGCCACTGGCAACCCCAACCACCCGTTCAGCAAATTTGGGACCGGTAAAAACCTCACGCCACCTTACATACTATAGACAGGGGTCAACCCAACCCAGCTAGTATCAACCCACGGTCATGTTCGTTAGGCACAAAATGGAATACAACAAACTGAAACAGGACTGAAAATGGAGGAACTACCAGGACTTCCTCTTCCGTTGCAAAACATTTAGGTACAGTTTTCCCATTATGAACATGACCCGGCAGTCCTGTTTAAAACAACTAAATTCCTCTCTGACTCTTTCTCTCTCTGATTGTGTTCTCATATGATTAGACTTAGAGTTGCTCCCAGGCAAGAAGAGCCAGCTGGTGGCAGTGTTGAGTTATATAAGCTTTATTTTCAGCTTATAATGGACCAGCTCGGGCCAAAACACTCAATAATAAGCGAATGTCGGAGACAAACACAGCCATGACATTCACAAAAACATCAATTTCTTAGAAATGCCTAAAGGGACACTTCAACACATACATTTTCACATGTATACACTGGTGCTGGAGATTATTAATATTTTGACCATGAAGTGGTGAAGGGTCCCTTTCACAGTTTCAATCTCTCCAGATGTTCTAGATGTTGTGTGGCTCTGTTATTTGTTTTAGCATAGGGAAATGCCCACCAGCTAGCCTGCCACAGATGAAGTGCTAGATTTGGGCTGTGGTTGTGTAGGCTAATTAGTAAAGTGCTAGCCCATAGAGGACAGAAAAGTGGTCAGTCTGTCACTGAGGGCCTTACTCAAAATTGAAATTTCATCACTGTTGGGATTCATTTCGTTCACCCATTGGTTTTCTTAGAACAAGCTTGTTTTCCTTATAAGTGGATGTATTCTCCCTCCCACTGTGGACTGTTTCATAAAGTCCTCTTTGATGATATTCTGGCATTTTACAAATTGAGTTGATGCTTTGATGTCCTCATTTTTGCCACTGACACTTTTTTCTTTTTTTCTTCAACACATCATATGACGATAAAGACCCTAGTCTTTTGTCCAGTTAGATCAAGCACTCCCTGCATTGTACATATATTACAAAAACATTAATAGATGCATTGACTAGCTGTTTAAGAATTATATCTGGTTGATTGTTCAGGTAACAAGTTGACTCTGGAGACCAGGCCATCCAAGGATGGGATCAACATCCGCCAGGAGCTCCTGAAGTTCCATTCCACCTACTACTCCTCCAATCTCATGGGACTGTGTGTGCTCGGAAGAGGTAAGGGTGTGTTGTGTGTATTGTGTTAGCCGGTGTGTTCGTGTACGCGCCAACGTCCACATATGTAACAAAGTACTTTGGTAAAAATACTTGAAAGTACTACTTAAGTTTTTTTGGGGGGGTATCTGTACTTTACTATTTATATTTTTGACAACTTTTACTTCACTACATTCCTAAAGAAAATTATGTACTTTTTACTCCATACTTTTCCCCTGACACCCAAAAGTACTCGTTACATTTTGAATGCTTAGCAGGACAGGGAAATTGTTCAATTCACACATTTATCAAGAGAATATCCCTAGTCATCCCTACTACCTCTGATCTGGCGGACTCACTAAACACATGCTTCATTTGTAAATTATGTTTGCGTGTTGGGGCGTACACCTAGCTATCCGTAAATAGAAAATGGTGCCGTCTGGTTTGCTTAATATAAGGAATTTGAAATGATTTACACTTTTACTTTCGATACTTAAGTTTATTTTTGAAATTATATTTACTTTTTGATACTTAAGTATATTTAAAACCAAATACTTTTAGACTTACTCAAGTAGGATTTTACTGGATGACTTTCACTTTTACTTGAGTCCTTTTCTATTAGGGTATCTTTACTTTTACTCAAGTATTACAATTGTCAGTGGTGGAAAAAGTATCCAATCAGAGAGTTGCTGCTTGGATCAGAGATCTTAAGCTGGTTTATATGGAGGAAATAACCTGTCAGCTATACAGAGCTAAAAGCTCTCACATCCTCTCTTAGGTCACACTAAAGGCTAGGAAGTGCTTTTCTAAACACTCCTCTCCTGTAACTGTCTGGGACTGAGCCCCTAAAACACTCAGCCAAGTCCTGCAGTTATCTGTTTGCTCAGCTGTTTGAACTAAAACTTCCAACTAAAAGTATGGGTCTTATATCACTTAATATTGTGGGGGCTATAGCGCCTACCTAGCTCAAATTCTAGATGTCAGATTAAAATGAGACTATAGCAAAGGCAGTATTGTACGAATATTATTTATTTTATTTCACCTTTAATTAACCAGGTAGGCTAGTTGTTCTCATTTACAACTGCGACCTGGCCAAGAATAAATGTAACAGTATAGCTTCCGTCCCTCTCCTCGCCCTACCTGGGCTCAAACCAGGGACCCTCTGCACACATCGACAACGGCAACCCTCGAAGCATCGTTGCCCATCGCTCCACAAAAGCCGCGGCCCTTGCAGAGCAAGGGGAACAACTACTTCAAGGTCTGTGCGAGTGATGTCACCGATTGAAATGCTATTAGCGCGCACACCGCTAACTAGCTAGCCATTTCACATCGGTTACATAAAGCAAAGCAGTTCGACACACAACACAGAGTTACACATGGAATAAACAAACAGTCAATAATACAGTAGAACAAATCTATATACAGTGTGTGCAAATGAGGTAAGATAAGGGAGGTAAGGCAATAAATAGGCCATGGTGGCGAAGTAATTACAATATACCAATTAAACACTGGAGTGATTGATGGGCAGAAACTGCTTCTCCAATGGAAATCCCAGATCATGCTTGTAGGCAATGTCATGGTGACGTTGGCTAGCTAAGCTCATGCGCAGAAATACCTCATCGGATCTTACGGTCTTCTCGCAGCGAACTGTGCATGTGCCGCCGTCAAATCAAAAGCACTCCTTCGATATGAAGTTGTTTTTGTCAAATGAAAATGTCTCTTTCAGAAGGATGTAGAAATAACATGTTAATCTACTTAAGTCATTGGCTCGACTCTAGGTTGTGTCTTTACATTTGAAGAAAATTAACAACTCAGGAAGAATGTTTCACTTCTCATTCCGGACCAGACCAAATCTGAACCACTTATATGCTGGACCGGAGTTAGCTGTTCTACGAGTGGTCTGAGGCAGTCGGTAAATCCTTTTTTTTTTTCAAGTGCAACTTTAGTAACAATTGTTTTTGGGAAACGGCTCTGGAATTTAACGAAGCGCCTATGAAGGTTCTAACGATGAACTTAGCCTTAAGATGATTTTGGGAAACCAGGCCCTGGACAATAAATTGTGACAAAACACATCCATTTAAAAAAACATATTTTTAAGTGAAAATTAAATTTGTAGGACACTTTTTGTATGTGGAAATGTTGTATCTTCTGGTGAGAGGTAGGCATTGGTCTGAAACTGGAAAGCATTCAAACCTTCTCAAACAGCCTAATTTATATTCTTTAGAGGAATAATGGACTTTACAGTGTCCTGCTATTAAAATAATGTTTATGTATGTGTATACACTGCTCAAAAAAATAAAGGGAACACTAAAATAACACATCCTAGATCTGAATTAATGAAATATTCTGATTAAATACTTTTTTCTTTACATAGTTGAATGTGCTGACAACAAAATCAAACAAATTATCAATGGAAATCAAATTTATCAACCCATGGAGGTCTGGATTTGGAGTCACACTCAAAATTAAAGTGGAAAACCACACTACAGGCTGATCCAACTTTGATGTAATGTCCTTAAAACAAGTCAAAATGAGGCTCAGTAGTGTGTGTGGCCTCCACGTGCCTGTATGACCTCCCTACAACGCCTGGGCATGCTCCTGATGAGGTGGCGGATGGTCTCCTGAGGGATCCATCCCACACCATGACTGACCCACCGCCAAACCGGTCATGCTGGAGGATGTTGCAGGCAGCAGAACGTTCTCCACGGCGTCTCCAGACTCTGTCACGTCTGTCACGTGCTCAGTGTGAACCTGCTTTCATCTGTGAAGAGCACAGGGCCAGTGGCGAATTTGCCAATCTTGGTATTCTCTGGCAAATGAACAACGTCCTGCACGCTGTTGGGCTGTAAAGCACAACCCCCACCTGTGGACGTCGGGCCCTAATACCACCCTCATGGAGTCTGTTTCTGACCGTTTGAGCAGACACATGCACATTTGTGGCCTGCTGGAGGTCATTTTTCAGAGAAGTGTTCCCTTTATTTTTTTGAACAGTGTATGTGTTTTTAGATATAGGCCAATTGTAAATGTGTATTGTAGCGTCACCTTTATTGCAAAAATAATTAGAAATACACACAACTTAAGCTACATATTCATTTGAGTGAGGTAATGAACTGCCCATTGATCAGCACAGCAATTATAAAACAGGATCATGCTTGCAAAACGTGTTTCTGAGCTTATGTCAATATTATACAGGTAAGCTAACGATTACAGAAATGAGGAATGGAGGGAGACAGGCTCTATATACCTCCTATATATGTGTGACTGTCCAACACACCACCACCTGTTATTATGTTGGGCACCTACTGACCCAAAAAATATGTTATGAAATAGTTTTTTCTCAATGACATGTATTGCTAAAAATATTTAAGTACAGGCAGGCACCACATTACAACAAGACAAAACGCCTCAATCAATCATGATGGTCTTATAAGTATAAAAGCAAAGCTTGCTTTTATATAATTTAAAAACAGCTTGAAAAAGGTAGTAGAATGGGACTAGTGTGGCATTTGCGTGAGGAATCCAATACTTTAACTTGTATGCTGTACAAATCACATTATTGTGGAAACACCTCTAAGAATATGAATTATGTTGTTTGAGAAGGTTTAAATCCTAAGCAACCTGCCTACACATTGTTTCAAGTACAATACCAACATAGCTACTGTAGTAGGTCAAAGCGGTGTGCTGGAAAACCTTGGTAGAGCATGGGTGGAGTAGGCGTTGTGGAGCTCATGTGAATTTCCTTTATTGTTCGGCATCAGACCACTGCCTACTTCTTCCAAACAAAAATCTTTGGTTCCCCTGGGTGTACTTTTTGTTTTTTCCCCCAAGCACTACACATCTGATTCAAATAATCAAAGCTTGGTGATTTGAATCAGCTGTGTAGTGCTAGGCCAAAAAACAAAATGAGTTTGGGAAACCCTGCCTTCGAATGTAATACAGTACATTTCAGTCTAAGCAGGGATCAGGACCAAAGAGAATAATTGATATAAGACGTCTACTTTCACAGTTGCAGTTATTTCCCCTTTAATACTGTGTCCCCACCAGCCCCAGTAAAAAAATCCCGAATAACCCTTGTTCACCTTTCCAATTCTGTGAGCCACAGACGAGCCATGATCCAACGAGTCACTGGGGATACAGTAGGCTGTGTCACTGGTGTGTCCATTACCAGTTGAAATGGTCCATTTAGTGACACCATGTCCTCTATAGTGAAATTAAATGGGCTTGCACTTGGCAGCTGGGTTTACAATGGCATGACTTCATTAATGGCTTTCACAGCTACACGGTTGATAGTGTCTGGGCACATTTTGCTAGCATTATTGACCGCTCTTGTTACTGTACAAGATTCCAAACCTAACTTACAGGATGGAAACAGTGCTTCATCTACATGCAATTAAATGCTACATAACAGATACAGTTGAAGTCGGAAGTTTACATGCACTTAGGTTGGAGTTATTAACTCATTTTTCAACTTATCCAAAAATGTCTTGTTAACAAACTATAGTTTTGGCAAGTTGGTTAGGACATCTATTTTGTGCATGACACAAGTCATTTTTCCTAACAATTGTTTACAGACAGATTATTTCACTTATTCACTGTATCACAATTCCAGTGGGTCAGAAGTTTACATACACTAAGTTGACTGTGCATTTAAACAGCTTGGAAAATTCCAGAAAATGATAGACTTCTGATAGGCTAATTGACAATTTGAGTCAATTGGAGGTGTACCTGTGGATGTATTTTTTTTATTTTACCCCCTTTTTCTCCCCAATTACGTGGTATCCAATTGTTAGTCGTTATTGTCTTGTCTCATCGCTACAACTCCCGTACGGGCTCGGGAGAGACGAAGGTCGAGAGCCATGCGTCCTCCGAAACACAACCCAAGACCTCAGAAAAACAACTCTAGGCCTCCACAAGTCTGGTTCATCCTTGGGAGCAATTTCCTAACGCCTGAAGGTACCACCTTCATCTGTACAAACAATAGTACGCAAGTATAAACACCATGGGTGTCACGCCCTGACCTTAGTTATCTATGTTTTCTGTATTATTTTGGTCAGGTCAGGGTGTGACGGGTGGGTATATGTGTTTTTGTTCTGTCTAGGGATTTTGTATGTCTGTGGTTGCCAAGATTGGTTCTCAATCAGAGGCAGCTGTGTATCGTCGTCTCTGATTGGGGACCATATTTCGGGAGCCATATTCATTGGGTATTTTGTGGGATATTGTCTGTATTTGCCTGTGTCTACACTCGGTTTATATAGCGTCACGTTCGTTTTATTTTGTAAGTGTTTAGTGTTTCTTCGTTTAATTAAAGAGTATGTATTCGTATCACGCTGCGCCTTGGTTTCCTCCTTATGACTAACGTGACAGTGGGATCACGCAGCCGTCATACCGCTCAGGAAGGAGACTCGTTCTGTCTCCTAGAGATGAACGTACTTTGGTGCGAAAAGTGCAAATCAATCACAAGACAACAGCAAAGGACCTGGGGAAGATGCTGGAGGAAACGGGTACAAAAGTATCTATATACACAGTAAAACGAGTCCTATATCGACATAACCTGAAAGGCCGCTCAGCAAGGAAAAAGCCACTGCTCCAAAACCGCCATTCATAAAAGCCACACTATGGTTTGCAACAGCACATGGGGATAAAGATCATACTTTTTGGAGAAATGTCCTCTGGTCTGATGAAACAAAAATAGAACTGTTTGGCCATAATGACCATCGTTATGTTTGGAGGAAAAAGGGGGAGGCTTGCTAGCCAAAGAACACCATCCCAACCGTGAAGCACGGGGGTTGCAGCATCATGTTGTGGGGGTGCTTTGCTGCAGGAGGGGACTAGTGCACTTCACAAAATAGATGGCATCATGAGGAAGGAAAATGATGTGGAAATATTGAAGCAACATCTCAAGACATCAGTCAGGAAGTTAAAGCTTGGTCGCAAATGGGTCTTCCAAATGGACAATGACACCAAGCATACTTCCAAAGTTGTGGCAAAATGGCTTAAGGACAACAAAGTCAAGGTCAATGGCAGTCAATGGCCGTCACAAAGCCCGGACCTCAAACCTATAGAACATTTGTGGGCAGAACTGAAAATGCGTGTATGAGCAAGGAGGACTACAAACCTGACTCAGTTACACCAGCTCTGTCAGGAGGAATGGGCCAAAATTCACCCAACTTATTGTGGGAAGCTTGTGGAAGGCTACCTGTAACTGTTGACCCAAGCTAAACAATTTAAAGGCAATGCTACCAAATACTAATTTAGTGTATGTAATCTTCTGACCCATTGGGAATGTGACGAAATAATGAAAAGCTGAAATAAATCCTTCTCTTATTCTGACATTTCACATTCTTAAAATAAAGTGGTAATCCTATGTAGAGGTCGACCGATTATGATTTTTCAACGCCGATACCGATTATTGGAGGACCTAAAAAAGTCGATGCCGACTAATCGGCCAATTTCTTTTATATTTTTTTAAATATGTTTTTTAAATGTACATTTATTTATTTGTAATAATGACAATTACAACAATACTGAATGAACACTTATTTTAACTTAGTATTATACATCAATAAAATCAATTTAGCCTCAAGTAAATAATGAAACATGTTCAATTTGGTTTAAGTAATGCAAAAACAAAGTGTTGGAGAAGAAAGTAAAAGTGCAATATGTGCCATGTAAGAAAGCTAACGTTTTAAGTTCCTTGCTCAGAACATGAGAACATATGAAAGCTGGTGGTTCCTTTTAACATGAGTCTTCAATATTCCCAGGTAAGATGTTTTAGGTTGTAGTTATTATAGGAATTATAGGACTATTTTAGGACTATTTCTCTCTATACCACTTTGTATTTCATTAACCTTTGACTATTGGATGTTCTTATAGGCACTTTAGTATTGCCAGTGTAACAGTATAGCTTCTGTCCCTCTCCTCGCCCCTACCTGGGCTCGAACCAGAAACACATCGACAACAGCCACCCTCGAAGCAGCTAGCCATTTCGCATCGGTTACACAAGCCTAATCTCGGGAGTTGATAGGCTTGAAGTCATAAACAGCGCAATGCTTGACGCACAATGAAGAGCTGCTGACAAAACGCACGAAAGTGGTGTTTGAATGAATGTTTACGCGCCTGCTTCTGCCCACCACCACTGCTCTATCAAATCATAGACTTAGTTATAACATGATAACACACAGAAATACGAGCCTTAGGTCATTAATATGGTTGAATCCGGAAACTATCATCTTGAAAACAAGACGTTTATTACTTCAGTGAAATACGGAACCGTTCCGTATTTTGTCTAACGAGTGGCATCCATAAGTCTAAATATTCCTGTTACATTGCACAACCTTCAATGTTATGTCATAATTACGTAAAATTCTGGCAAATTAGGCGGGCCAAACTGTTGCATATACACAGACTCTGCGTGCAATGAACGCAAGAGAAGTTATACAATTTCACCTGGTTAATATTGCCTGTTAACCTGGATTTCTTTTAGCTAAATATGCAGGTTTAAAAATATTTACTTGTGTATTGATTTTAAGAAAGGCATTGATGTTCATGGTTAGGTACACATTGGAGCAATGATACGCACCGCATCGATTATATGCAACGCAGGACACGCTCGATAAACTAGTAATATCATCAACCATGTGTAGTTAACTAGTGATTATGATTGATTGTTTTTTATAAGATAAGTTTAATGCTAGCTAGCAACTTACCTTGGCTTACTGCATTCGCGTAATAGGCAGTCTCCTCGTGGAGTGCAATGAGAGGCAGGTGGTTAGAGCATTGGACTAGTTAACTGTAGGGTTGCAAGATTGAATCCCCCGAGCTGACAAGGTAAAAATCTGTCGTTCTGCCCCTGAACAAGGCTGTTAACCTACCGTTCCCAGGCCGTCATTGAAAATAAGAATGTGTTCTTAACTGACTTGCCTAGTTAAATAAAGATTAAATAAAGGTGTAAAAAAATAAAAAATCTGCCAAATCAGTGTCCAAAAATACAGATTTCCGATTGTTATGAAAACTTGAAATCGGCCCTAATTAATCGGCCATTCCGATTAATCGGTCAACCTCTAATCCTAACTGACCTAAGACAGGGAATTGTGAAAAACTGAGTTTAAATGTGTTTGGCTAAGGTGTATGTAAACTTCCGACTTCAATTATATTTGAAGTGTTTTGTCATTTGAATTGTTTGAGTATGATTCCAGGAAGATGGACTATCTTAATAAATGAAACTAATCTCGCCCTTTTTCTCATTCACAGAGTCATTAGATGAGCTCACCACCATGGTGGTTAAGCTGTTTGGCGAAGTGGAGAACAAGAATGTGCTTATCCCCGAGTTCCCCAACCACCCCTTCCAGGAGGAGCATCTCAAGGTGAGCTCCTTAGTTTCTCCCTCCAAGACACAAATAATTATATGGATACACAATCAAATACATCATCCCATGGAAAAGTTGTGCTTCTGAGGTACTTTTTGTTTTCTCAATTCAAATATCTCATCCCTAATTTTCCTTCATAGCAATTCTACAAAGTGGTGCCTATCAAGGACATTAGGAACCTGTATGTGACGTTCCCTATCCCAGACCTGCAGAAGTACTACAAGTCCAACCCAGGCCACTATCTGGGCCACCTGATAGGCCACGAGGGCCCAGGGAGCCTGCTGTCTGAGCTCAAATCCAAAGGTAGGCCAGAGGGCTATGATTATGAAAATGGCTGAAACCCTATTTCTTAAATAACCCCACAGCACCCCCCCCCCCCCCCCCCCCCCCCCCCCCTTTGTGAACTATACTCCTACTTGATTTTTATTAGAACATTTGTACTTGTACTGACTTTGCTGATGGGTACTATTTGTTTGGGGGGGGGGGGGGGGGGGGGTGTACTTACTATGACAGATATGTGGTTGACCCACTTAGAGATCTTAAGATGAATGCAGTAACTATAAGTCACTATGGATAAGACTCTCTGCTAAATGAATAAAATGTAGAAATATGTAAGTCTTAATTATTCAAGGGTTTATACTGGCCGTACATGCTGTAGAAGTGTTTGTATTTGAATTGATCATGAGAGCTTTGCCCTTTATTCTTGTGCAGGCTGGGTAAACACGCTGGTCGGAGGCCAGAAAGAGGGAGCTAAAGGCTTCATGTTCTTCATCATCAATGTGGACCTGACAGAGGAGGGACTCTGTAAGCATTAGGATCTCAGGGATTGTGTTTTGTTCATGTGTTTGTGCCCACACCCTCATGTCATAAAGCTGTCTGTGTGTGGCATTCGGAAAGTATTCAGATCTCTTGACTTTTTCCACTTTTTGCTACATTACAGCCTTATTCTGAAATCGATTAAATAAATAAATCTTCACACAAAGCCCCATAATGACAAAGCGAAAACAGGTTTTTAGACATTTATGCAAACCTTATTTACATATTTATTTAGACCCTTTGCTATGAGACTCGAAATTGAGCTCAGGTGCATCCTTTTCTATTGATCATCCTTGAGATGTTTCTACAACTTGATTGGAGTCCACCTGTGGTAAATGAAATTTATTGGACATGATTTGGAAAGGCACACGCCTGTCTATATAAGGTCCCACAGTCGACAGTGCATATCGGAGCAGAAGAGATGAAGGAGATTGAAGGAATTGTCGGTAGAGATCTGAGACGACACGATTGTCGAGGCACAACTGTGTCCCCAAGAACACAGTTTGGAACCACCAAGACGCTTCCTAGAGCTGGCTGCTTGGCCAAACTGAGCAGTCGGGGGAGAAGGGTCTTGGTCATCATCTCTACGGTGAAGCGTGGTGGCAGCATCATGTTGTGGGAATGTTTTTCAGCGGCAGGTACTGGGAGACTAGTCAGGATCGAGGGAAAGCTGAACGGAGGAAAGTACGGAGATCCTCAAAGAGAACCTGCCCCTGATTACTCAGGACCTCAGACTGGGGCAAAGTTTCAACTTCCAACAGGACAATGACCCTATGCACAGAGCCAAGACAGTGCAGGAGTGGCTTCAGAACAAGTCTCAATGTCCTCGAGTGGCTCAGCCGGTGCCTGGACTTGAAACCGATAGAACATTTCTGAGGAGACCTGAAAATAGCTGTGCAACAACACTCCCCGTCCAACCTGACAGAGCTTGAGAGTATCTGCAGAGAAGAATGGGAGAAACTCCCCAAATACAAGTATGTTGCGTCATACCCACGAAGACTCTGCTGTAATCAGTGCCAAAGGCGCTTCAACAAAGTACTGAGTAAAGGGTCTGAATACTTATGTGATATTTCATTTATTTATTTTTTATACATTTGCAAAAATTTCTAAACCTGTTTTTGCTTTGTCATTATGGGGTATTGTGTGTAGATTGAGGGAATTTTTTAGTATATTTTAGAAAAATGAATGTAACAATGTGGGAAGAGTCAAGGGGTCTGAATACTTTCCGAATGCACTGTATGCCCAACCTTGTGCGCTGAAGTGTAATTTGTTTCTGTAGTGCACGTGGATGACATCATCTTCCACATGTTCCAGTACATCCAGAAGCTGCGCATGAAGGGGCCTCAGGAGTGGGTCTTCCAGGAGTGCAAGGTAAGTATAGCACTGTAGTACCACTCACTTCGAGTTTCTGAGCTCTGGCTAGTTTCAGAGTGGCAGGTAGCGTAGGGGTTAAGAGCTTTGTGCCATTAACCGAAACGTTGCTGGTTCAAATCTCTGCGCCGACTAGTTGAAAAATCTCTCTGTGCCTTTGCGCAAGGGACATAACCTTAATTGCTCCTGTAAGTCACTCTGGATAAGAGCATCTGCTAAAATGACTAAAATCTTCTCACTGTTTTAGGATTGAGGGTCGTGCTGTCAGAAAACAATCAGTCAACTATTTATGCATAGTCCTTTTCACAAAACCAAAATGAAGTCAGGACCAAGACTGAGAAACGGACTCAAATCGTCTTTGTGGTGGCCTCATAGTTAAACCTCTGGTGTATTTAACAGTACACATGGAAAACATCTGAATTGTCTCATTGTGTTGCTCAATCCTCTGTATGTAATATGCTTTATTTGCATGTGATTGACATGTGACTTGTCTCTCCACCGCAGGACCTAAACACAGTGGCCTTCAGGTTCAAGGACAAGGAGCGGCCCCGTGGCTACACCTCCAAAGTGTCTGGATTACTGCACGTAGGTGGTGCTCTCTCCATTTCTTAAGGTCATCTCCACGGTGATGCACTGCAGCTCCGTGGCTCTGTTTGATGATGATGTCATCAGACTGCCTTGTCTACCAGCCTCTTATTTTGTGGGTAAAACTCAGCAGACTCAGCCCCAGTCTAAATTAAGCTGACATTCCTGCTAGAGTCAAAATATTACTGTTAGCAAGGCAGTCATAGAGGGTAGGATGTCCAGTGTATTTTGGTCTGTTGATTTTCTTTACCTATGTGTGCGTATCTTTTTTATTTTTTGTGAACTAAGCAGAGCACCAGTTCTGTGTACCAGTGAACCGTGTTCCCCTGCATGTGATACAGTAAAATGCATCCCCCATTGTTAGCACCTAAACCTGTTTTTCTTTTGTCCTTTGTTTTGCAGTACTACCCTCTGGAGGAGATCCTAGCAGCAGAGTACCTACTGGAGGACTTCAGGCCAGACCTGATAGAGATGGTGCTGGACAAGCTGAGGCCAGAATACGTCAGGTTAGTTCGGCTTGTTTTATTCTGTTTTCACATTCGTCTTTCCAGCATGGTTTCAGCGACTGTGGCGAATGCATTATCAAACCAGCGCAGTCCAGATTGGCTCAGCTCGGTCAGTTTTGCTCTGTAGTGTTGCAAGGGTACCAGCGCTCCACTCAACTACTTTCCTATGACACTTCTGTTTTGAAGTGCATTTTGATAAACATATTTGTAATGTCCTATATAATTGTTTTACCTTTTAATTATTTAACCTGGCAGGTCAGTTAAGAACAAATTCTTATTTACAATGACGGCCTACACCGGCCAAACCCGGATGACGCTGGACCAATTGTGTGCCGCCCTATGGGCCGGTTGTGATACAACCTGGAATCGAACCATGGTGTCTATAGTGACACCTATAGCAATGAGATGCTGTGCCTTAGGGTCTCCCGAGTGGCACAGCAGTCTATCTCCACTATATATGCAAAAGTATGTGGACAACCCTTCAAATGATTGGATTAGGCAATTTCAGCCACACCCGTTGCTGACAG
Source organism: Oncorhynchus mykiss (assembly GCF_013265735.2). Taxonomy (NCBI): domain Eukaryota; kingdom Metazoa; phylum Chordata; class Actinopteri; order Salmoniformes; family Salmonidae; genus Oncorhynchus; species Oncorhynchus mykiss. The sequence goes on from NC_048565.1 coordinate 63,001,763, forward strand.
GTATATAAAATTGAGCACACAGCCATTCAATCTCCTTAGGCTAATCTGGGTTTGGTTACATTTACATGCCGAATGCACAGTGCCAACAGTGAAGTTTGGTAGAGGAGGTATAATGGTCTAGGGCTGTTTTTCATGGTTCGGTCTAGGCCCCTTAGTTCCTGTTAAGGGAAATCTTAATCGTACAGCAATACAATGAGATTCTAGACGATTCTTTGCTTCCAACTTTGTGGCAACAGTTTGGGGACGGCCCTTTCCTGTTTCAGCATTACAATGCCCTCGTGCGCAGAGCGAGGTCCATACAGAAATGGTTTGTCGAGATCAGTATGGAAGAACTTGACTGGCCTGCACAGAGCCCCGACCTCGACCCCATCGAACACCTTTGGGATGAATTGGAACGCCTACTACGAGTCAGGCCTAATTGCCCAAAATCAGTGCCCAACCTCGCTAGTGCTCATGTGGATGAATGGAAGCAAGTCCCGGAAAGTATTCAGACCACTTGACTTTTTCCACATTTTATTACGGTACAGCCTTATTGTATTTTAAAAAAGTGTCTCAATCTACACACAATACCCCATAATGACAAAGGAAAAATGTATAAAAAAAAATATCCCTACTCAGCCCACTCCCAGACAGTCCAAGCTAAATTCTTGCTTGAGAAATTGCTCTTTGCTAAGAAACATTTTTATTTTTGACCATTGTTAAATCAAAATCACAGTAAGGTACTTAATTGTTACCCTGTAATGATTTAATATTGAGAATGAAATCGCTGCATTGGACTTTTAACATTCACCTAAACCTCGCACTGTTGAATTAAGAGAACTTTAAGAAACTGTTGAACCTGAATCAATGGGGAGCTCAGTAACACATTCTGCAGTATTACTACCACTACAGTCACTACTACTCTACTTCAGTCACTACTATTGGCATCCTACAAATAGAACACTGCTATGGAAGGCACTCGAGCTGATGTCATAAGGGCGATACAAATCTTCCGTAGGCAGCTCAGGGAAAATGGAGTGTGTCTGACTCTAAAACAATCTGACAAGGAGGTTTATAAATGCTAATAATGAGACCTGTTTCTGTCCGTCCTCTCACTGCAGAGTCGCAGTTGTCTCAAAGTCGTTTGAAGGGCAGACAGACAAGACTGAGGAATGGTATGGGACCCACTACAAACAGGAGCCCATCTCTGAGGAAGTCATCAAGGTGAGACTCAAATGCGTTCAAACTCGACAGATTTTCCATATTCTCATCACCCTATGGGTGAATCTCAGAAATCTTTGATTCCTCACGTCCTCTCCTTGCCTTATCCTCAAAACATATTGTAGAAGATTGGATTTTATTCTTCTCTGACATTTTCATTCAATGCATTTTCAGTAAGAGGAGCGGAAACAAGGACATAAGGAATAGAGGACCGATTTGAGATTCACCCTGATCTGACTGGGCGTCTTTTTAAATCGTCAATTGGCACTCTGCAATTACTACACCAATTTTTTTATTAAGAATATACAGTACCAGTCAAAAGATTGGACATATCTACTCATTTAAGGATTTTTCTTTATTTTTACTATTTTCTACATTGTAGAACTATGAAATAACATATGGAATCATGTAGTAACCAAAAAAGTGTTAAACAAATCTAAATATATTTTAGGTTTTTCAAAATAGCCACCCTTTGCCTTAAAGACAGCTTTGCACACTCTTGGCATTCTCAACTAGCTTCATGAGGAATTATTTTCCAACAGTCTTGAAGGAGTTCCCACATATGCTGTGCACTTGTTGGCTGCTTTTCCTTCACTCTGCGGTCCAACTCATCCCAAAACATCTCAATTGGGTTGAGTAATGCTGATTGTGAAGGCCAGGTCATCTGATGCAGCACTCATCACTCCTTCTTGGTCAAATAGCCCTTACACTGCCTGGAGGTGTGTTGGGTCATTGAACTGTTGAAAAAACAAATGATAGTCCCACTAAGCGCAAACCACATGGGATGGTGTGTCGCTGCAGAATGCTGTGGTAGCCATGCTGGTTAAGTGTGCCTTGAATTCTAAATAAATCAGTGTCACCAGCAAAGCACCATCACACCACCACCTCCGTGCTTCACGGTGGGAACCACACATGCGGAGATCATCCGTTCACCTACTCTGCGTCTCAAAGACACGGCGGTTGGAACCAAAAATGACACTTTTGGACTCATCAGACACATGGACAGATTTCCACCAGTCTAATGTCCATTGCTCGTGTTTCTTGGCCCAAACAAGTCTCTTCTTATTGGTGGGTTTTAGTAGTGGTTCATCTGCAGCAATTCAACCATGAAGGCCTGATTCACGCAGTCTCCTCTGAACAGTTGATGTTGAAATGTGTCTGTTACTTGATACTGTGAAGCATTTATTTGGGCTGCAATCTGAGGCTGGTAACTCTAATGAACTTATCCTCTGCAGTAGAGGTAACTCTTGCTCTTCCTTTCCAGTGGCGGTCCTCATGAGAGCCAGTTTCATCATACCGCTTGATGGTTTTTGCAACTGCACTTGAAGCAACTTTCAAAGTTATTGATATTTTCCAGATTGACTGACTTTCATGTCTTAAAGTAATGATGGACTGTGGTTTCTTTTTGCTTTTTTGCTTTTTTGTTCTTGCAATAATATGGACTTGGGCTTTTAGCCCTATTTGATATCTTCAGAATACCACCCCTACCTTGTCACAAACACAACTGATTGGCTCAAACGCATTAAGGAAAGAAATTGTCCATTGAAATGAATTTCAGGTGACTACCTCATAAAGCTGGTTGAGAGAATGCCAAGAGTGTGTCCAAACTTTTGACTGGTACTGTATACCCATTGATTCTTGATGAACATCTTATACATGCCTTGTGAGCTTAATTCAACTTGTGTTCCCCTTCAGAAACCAACAAATAAGCCTGTTTTACGCCATTGTTTGTAAACAATGTAATTGTAAATAAACACTGTATAGTTTCAACCATGTTTTGAGGCTATTTTGATATTATGGATTGTCAGTCCTTGCATCCATAGCTCTGTATGAATTTGAATGGTTACATTTTTCCAGCCACATACCAAAACAATTGGCGTTGTCTGCTTTTTTGTTGTTTGAACGGCAGATTCTCCAGGAATCGTCAGTCTATCCAATTGCTGTCACACATTCCCTAAATGATCTATCATACCATTACCCACAAGCCATTTATTTTATTAGTAAGGCACTGATGATCCACTGTCAACACCCCAGTGGTGAATGATGTTTAAAGCCACAGATGGCTCAATAATTTGCTGACTTTTTTTCTATTCAGTGTAGTATCGGGGTTCAAATGTGTGATGGTTTAGCAATAGTGAAGTTTTGATAGTAATTTTGCAGTAAGACTGACACTAGCACTGTGAATGTTCTCAATTCACCTTTCTGAAATAAAGCCTTGGGCCACTAACTCCACAGAGCTTATGATGTTACAAAAGCTTTTGTGGAAGGCTTTAATAGGTCCTGGGCACTCTGGAGCAGGTTTTCATTATGATCTCTCTGTACTTTGCTCTATTCATCTTTCCCTTGATCCTGACTAGTCTCCCAGTCCTTGCTGCTGAAAAACATCCCCACAGCATGATGCTGCCACCACCATTCTTCACCGTAGGAATGGTGCCAGGTTTCTTCCAGACGAGACACTTGGCATTCAGGCCAAAG